>NW_007248613.1:136935-139258 GCF_000164805.1 Carlito syrichta
GGTGAGTGGATTGCATGAGCCAGCGGGTTCGAGACCCGCCTGGGCAACTTGGCAAGACCTCATCTCTACAATAAATCAAAAAATCAGCCAGGCGTGGTAGCGCGCGCCTGTAGTTCCAGCTACTTGGAAGGCTGAGGCAGAAGGATCGCAGAGCCCAGCAGGTCGAGGCTGTGGGGGTCGGGAGCAGCCGCTGCACTCCAGTCTGGGCGACAGAGTGAGACTCCAACTCAAAAAAAAAAAAAAAAGAAAGACACATATGGAATGAATAACTGTCACAACTGCTATAAGGAAGGAGGGATTCATGGGGGTCCGACAGAGGAGGTGCGATGTGATTTGGCGGATGAGGCAGAGGACCTAGAGGGGCTTCGAGGAAGACTACACGTGACCTAGGACAGTCTCAGCTTTCAACCCTGTATTCCTTTCACTCAGGATGTGACAGAGAAGAGTGAAAGGATGTGTTCACTTTTCTGGCCTGAGGTGGTCCTAGCTTGCAGGGGGTGGGCTCCTTCCCTCGCTCGACAAATGAAGGATAGTGATAAGGGATCTGGTGTCTGTGTTCAATTCCTTCTTAAGGAAGCAAAATCGCTCACATCTTTTTTTTTTTTTTTTTTTTTTTGAGCCAGGGTCTCACTCTATCACCCAGGCTGGAGTTGCAGTGGCATAATCATGACTAACCTCAGCCTCAACCTCCTGGGCTCAGGCAATCCTTCTGCCTCAACCTCCTGAGTAGCTGGGACTACAGGCATGCACCACCACACCTGGCTAGCTTAAATTTTCTATAGAGATGGGATCTTGCTGTGTTGCCCAGGCTGGTCTCCAACTCCTGCCCTCAAGCAGTCTTCTCCTCTAGGCCTCCCAAAGTGCTGGGATTACAGACATGAGCCACCATGCCTGGCCTATGCTATTTTCTTTTATTGTAGGAAAATATACATAAAATTGTCCATCTTAGCCATTGTGAAGTGTACAGTGACATCAAGGACACCTTTGTTGTGCCACCATCACAACTATCCGTCTCCAAGATTTTTTCTTCTTCCGAAACTGGAACTCTGCACCCTTTATTTTATTTGTTTATTTAAAAAAATTTTTTTTGAGTTGGAGTCTCACTCGGTCGCCCAGACTGGAGTGCAGTGGCATGCTCCCGACCACCACAGCCTCGACCTACTGGACTCCAGCGATCCTTCCACCTCAACCTTCCAAGTAGCCAGAATTACAGGCACGCGCTACCACGCCCAGCTAGTTTTTGATTGATTGCAGAGACAAAGTCTCGCCAAGTTGCCTGGGCGGGTCTCGGACCCACGGGCTCAGGCCTCAATCCACTTGCCTCGGCCTCCCAAAGCGCTGGGATTACAGGCTGAGCCACCCAGCCCGGCCCTCTGCACTCTTTAAGCAATAACTCCCCATTCTCTCCTCCCCAGCCCCTGGCAACCACCATTCTGCTTTCCATCTTTGTGAGTGTGACTACTTTAGGGACCGCCTACAGCACTTGTCCTCTTGTGTCTGGCTCACTGTTTTCCATAGTGGTTGCACCATTTTACATTCCCGCCAGCAGTGCACAAGGGTTCCGGTTTCTCTACATCCTCACTGGCACTTGTTACTGTCTGGTTTTTGTTTGCTTTTGTTTTGATAATAGCTATCCTAATGGTGTGAAGTGGTATCTCACTGAGATTTTAATTTCTTCAGAGAAACTTTTATTAGTTGAGGAAGGAGCTGAGAGCCATGAGGCCTGTACAGGATGTTAACTGTGAGTGGAGCCAACTCTGCCCATTGGACGCCAGCCTTTCCACCTTTGATGGCTCACCTTTGGGGTCTGTTGTGTAAAATATAGATAAAATGTTAAAATCTCTTTGCTACCCTTTCCTGCACTATGCCCTCTTCCTCAAGGGTTATGAGTATTATCTGTTCATATGTAAAACGCTCTTCCAAATATGTATCTATTATTACTATTTTTTAATTTGTATTTTTCTTTTTAGGAGTCGGAGTCTCACTCTGTCACCCAGGCTGGAGTGCAGCAGCACAATCGCAGCCACCAAAGCCTCTACCTGCTGGACTCAGGCAATCCTTCTGTCTCAGCCTTCCAAGTAGCTGGAACTACAGGTGTGCGCCACCACACCCAGCTAATTTTTTGATTCATTGTAGAGATGGGGTCTCACCACGTTGCCCAGGCTGGTCTTAAGCCCCTGGGCTCAGGCAATCTTCTTGCCTCGGCCTCTCAAAGTGCTGGGATTACAGCTGTGAGCCACCACGCCCAGCCTCCAAATATTTAAATGGATACATATATTCACATATTGTTGCTTTATCATTTGTTAATTTTTTTTTTTTTTTT
>NW_007248613.1:139422-153074 GCF_000164805.1 Carlito syrichta
GGGAGGCCGAGGTGGGAGGATCGCTTGAGCCCAGGAGTTCGAGACCAGCCTAGGCAACATAGTGAGACCACATCTCAACAAAAAATAAAATAAAAATTAGCGAGGCATGGTGGCACGTGCCTGTAGTCCCAGCTACTCAGGAGGCTGAGGCAGAAGAATCGCCTGAGCTCAGGAGGTGGAGGCTGCAGTGAGTCATGATCATGACTCTGCACGTCAATCTGGGTGACAGAATAGCCGGGACTACAGGAGCACATCACTGTGCCTGACTAATTTTTTGATTTATTGTAGAGCTGAAGTCTGGCCAAGTTGCTCAGGCTGGTCTTGAATCCCTGGGCTCAGGTAATCCTTTTGCCTCTGCCTCCCAAAGTGCTGGGATTACAGGCACGAGCCACCGCGCCCAGCTAGGCCTTTCAAATATTTAATGCACACAAGTATCCACATACAAAGTGCTGTCTTAGTTTTTGTTTACAAAATGGAATCGCACTATACCTAGTTTTTGCAGAATTTTTTTTTCACTTGATGTGTGTGTAGCCTTATATACCAGAGGGCACCCCTATGACTCGTTCTGCTTATTATTAGCTGCATGCTATTCCAAGTCTGAATGAAGCATTATGTATGAGCGGGGACTCCCAAAACCCAGAATTTATTAATAAAAATGGTGTATTTGTCTTACATGTTTAAACTCCGGTCACCTTCTAAGTATTCTCCGTTTGATTCAACACACCTATCGAGATGCTTTTTCCACTCCTCAAAACAGTTTTTGAACTCGTCAGTTTTGATGACTTTTAGCTTCTGCCGTTTTTGTTTCACCTCTTCCACATGGGCAAAACGTTTCCCTTTGAAGACTTTTTTCATCGGGGAAATAAAAAACAGTTGCTCAGGGTGAGATCAGGTGAATAGGGAGGGTGGGACCACAGGGGTCATGCCATTTTTTGGTCAAAAACTGCTGAACACACAGCGCAGTGCGGGCAGGTGCGTTGTCATGGTGGAAAAACCAGTCACCTCTTTGTCACAACTGAGGACGTTTCTTCTGCAAATCATGACCCAATCTTTTCAAAACTTCCAGATAAAAACTTTGGTTGACTGATCTGGAGGAACAAATTCCAAGTGTACTACAAAGGGCTGGCCCTCCAAAAGATGATTCCGGGTATTTTTTTGTGTGTGTCTCTCTCTCTCTCTTTCTCTCCATATATATATATATATACTAATCTAATCTAGAAACAGGATCTTGCTCTGTTGCCCAGGCAGGAATGCAATGGTGTGATCATAGCTCACTTCAGCTTCAAACTCCTGGGCTCAGGTGATTCCTGGTGCCTTAGCCTCCTGAGGAGCTGAGACTACAGGTGAGCACCACCACACCCAGCTCATTTATTTTTTTATTTTTTTTCGTAGCAACAGGGGCTCACTATGTTGCCCAGGCTGGTCTCAAACTCCTGGCCACAAGCGATCCTCCCACCTTGGCCTCCCAAAGTGCTGAGATTACAGGTATAAGCCATCACTCCCAGCAAATCATTATTTTTTAAAGTGACAAACACTCTTGGACTTGTAGTCTTGTCCTCACAGGTGTTTCTGTAAGACAGACCCCTGGAATGAAAGTGTTGTCAAAAGGTAAGGTTTTTCACAGGCACAAAATACATGTATAAGAATGTTCCATGCAACAATGTTTATAAGAGCTCAAAACTGGAAACAACCCAAATGTTCTTCAACAATACAATGGAATAATAAAGTCTGATCTATTCATGCAGTGGAATTCTATACAGCAACGAAAATGAATGTGCTGCTTCACAGAGCAATGTCGATGCATCTTAAAAATATAATATTGGGCCAGGCATGGTGGCTCATGCCTATAATCCCAGCACTTTGGGAGGCCGAGGTGAGAGAATTGCCTGAGTCCACGGGTTCGAGACCTGCCTGGGCAATTTGGTGAGACCTCATCTCTACAATCAATCAAGAAAAATTAGCCAGACGTGATGGCGCACAACTGTGGTTCCGGCTACTTGGAAGGCTGAGGTGGAAGGATCGGCTGAACCCAGCAGGTCGAGGCTGCAGTGGCCGTGAGTGTGCCACTGGCTGTCCAGCCTGGACGACAGAGTGAGACTCCGACTGAAAAAATAAAAAATGAAATATAATATTAAGGGAAAGTATCCAGACATAAAATAACAGATACTACATACTTCCACTTATGTAACGATCAGCAAGAGGCAAATCCTGCCTGGAGTCAGGATGGGGGTTACTTTGGGGGGATTTCCTGACTGGGAGAGGGTCAAGGTGCATCTGGGAACTCAGTGTTCTCTTTCTTGATCCATGCAGTGGTTATATGGGTGTGTTCAGTTTCCAAACAGTTAGGATGTGTTTACTTCTCTAGATGTGTGCTGTACTTCCATCAAAAGTTTATGTACATTTCCTTAAAGGTATATGTATTTAAAATTATTGGAACTGCCAAACTACCCTCCAAGAACGTTGCACCTATTTACATGGTCACCAGTAACACACAGGTTTCTTCCCCCACACCCTTGCCAATAGCGAATGCTAGAAAGTGTTTTGATTTTATGCCAATATGATGGCTTAAAAAAAAAAAAAAGAGCTGGGCGAGGTGGTTCACACCTGTAATCCCAGCATTTTAGGAGGCGGAGGCGAGGGGATTGCCTGAGCCCATGGGTTCGAGACCAGCCTGAGCAATTTGGCAAGACCTCGTCCAAAAAATTAGCCGAGTGTGGTGGCACACACATGTAGTTTCAGCTATTTGGAAGGCTGAGGTGGAAGGATCGCCTGTAACCAGCAGGTCAATGCTGCGGTGGCCGTGAGAGTGTGACTGCACTCCAGTCTGGGCGACGGAGTGAGACTCCGGCTTAAAAAAAAAAAAAACAAAAGAATCTTCTCATTTTCATTTGCATTTTTCTGGTCACCTGTCAGTTGCGTGTGTCTCATGTTTATTGGGCATTTGCATTTCTTTTCCTAGGGCTGTTAATACTCCTCCCTCTCCCATGTTGCTATTGAGCTGTTTGTCTTTTTCTTATTTATGTATAATGGATATTAACTTTGTGTTGGCTGTGTTGCAGATGTGGTCTCTTTGAGTCTCTTCTGTCTTCTCCTTTTGTTAATGGCACATCTTGGTACATGCTGAGACCAGGCAAGCAACTAAAATAAGTGAAGCGGCCCAGCAGGGACCTCTCTAAGACCAGTCCCTGCTGCGTGAGACACAACCACTGCCAGGTGGGAAGGGAGAAAGCAGAGGACTAGATCTACTGATGTCAGGTGATGCCATAAATTTGGATTTTTAAGAGAAAATTTCCGATTTTGAAATGCTATTAATTCTTTAAAAAATGTGTAAGTACTCTGAAAGACACCACCTGTTTGGGCTGAGTTGGAGCGGTAGGACACCAGTTTGCAATCTCTGGTGGATGATGTAATGTCCATCTCTTCCTTTATGACTTTGGATTTCAGTGTCACTCTTCTTTCACCATTTCAACACTTTTTTTTTTTAACTCTCTAGGTCCTTTTTATAATTTTTTAATTATATTTTTAGAGGTGTGGGAATTTACTACATAAGTAGGCTGTATGCAGGTGAAGTTTGGGCTTCTAGCTGGCCCTCTCTCCCCCTGATAGTGGACCAGGTACTCAGTGATCCCACCCTTGTGCTCATGTGACCAGGGATCAGGGTCAACTTATGAGCGAGAGCATGCGGTATTCAATTCTTTGTTTCCGTGATAGTTCACTTAGTATAATGGTCTCCAGCTGCTTCCATATTGCTGCAAAGGCCATGATTTGGAGTCTCACTCTGTCGCCCAGGCTGGAGTGCAGTGGCACACTCACGGCCACCCCAGCGTTGACCAGCTGGGCTCCGGCAATCCTTCCACCTCACCTCAGTCTTCCAAGTAGCTAGAACTACAGATGCGTGCTACTACACTCGACTAATTTTTGATTTATTGTAGAGACGAGGTCTCACCAAGTTGCCCGAGCAGGTCTCAAACCCGTGGACTCAGGCAATCCACTCACCTCAGCCTCCCAAAGTGCCAGGATTACAGGCCTGAGCCCCCGAGCCTGTCCGGTTTTATTCTTTATGGTTGCATAATACTCCATCATGTACATGTACCATTATTTTTTTTTATCCAGCCCACTTTCAATGGGCATCTGGGTTAGTTCCTTGTTTTTGCTATTGTGAATAGTGCTGCAATGCATATGAGTGTGTAGGTGTCTTTTTAGAAGAGTGATTTATGTTCCTCTGGGTAAACAAGGGGGTTTATACCAAAATACCAAAAACAACCAGTATTATCTTCTGGAGGGTGGGCCCCTCGTAGCACGGGCTTCCCCCTCAAAGTAAGTGTTCTACGAATCCATTGGCATCAGTGTACCAGCTAGTGTCGTGAGAGGCTGCGTTTGGCTTCAGTGAACCTTTTTTGGAGATTCTTTCAATGCATTTGCCCATTTCATGACGGATGATTTACAAGCACACCTGCCCACACTGTGATGAGTGTTCAGCAGTTTTTGACCAAAAATAGCATGGCATTTGTATACCTAACCCTGAATTGTATCCTACATCTTTAAAATTAAAAAACATTTTTTTAAAATAGCATGACCCCCCATGCTTCACCCTCCCTATTCACCTGACTTGTTTTTGTTGCCTGGGATGAAAAAAGTCTTCAAAGGGAAACGTTTTGCCGATGTGGAAGAGGTGAAACCAAAAACAGCAGAAGCACTAAAAAGCATCAAAACTGACGAGTTCAAAAACTGTTTAGAGCAGTGGAAAAAGCGTCTCCATAGGTGTATCGCATCAAACAGAGAGGTAATTTGAAGGTGACTGAATTTAACCATGTAAGAATAAATATACAATTTTTATAAATAAATTCCGGTTTTGGGGGAGTCCCCCCTTGTATTCCCAGAAGAGGGATTGTTGGCTTGTATAGAAGCTGAATTTTTAGTTCTTCGAGAAATCACCACACTGCTTTCCACAAAGGCTGAACTAACTTACATTCCCACCAACAATGTAGAAGTTTTCCCTTTTCTCTACACCCATGCCAACACCTGTTGTTTTTTGACATTAATGATAGCCATCCTCACTGGTGTTAAGTGGTATCTCACTGTAGTTTTGATTTGCATTTCTCTGATGATTAGTAAGACTCAGCATTTTTCATGTTTCTGTTGGCTGCATGTATGTCATCTTTGAGAAGTGTCTGTTCATGTTCTTTGCCCACTTTTTATTGGGGTGTTTATTTTTTCCTGTCAATTCATTTGTGTCCCTTGTATATCCTGGATGTTAGGTCTTTATCAGATGCATAGCTTGCAAATATTTTTTTTTTCCCATTCCGTGGGCTGTCTCTTTACTTGCTTGATGGTTTCTTTAACTGTGTAAAAACATTTCAGTTTGATGAGGTCTGACCTGTCAATCTTAGATTTTGCTGCATTGGCTTTTGAGAACTTGGCCATGAATTCATTGCCTGGGCCGATGTCCAGGAAGGCTTCCCTAAATTTTAGTCCCAAATTCTTTTTTTTTTTTTGAGTTGGAGTCTCACTCTGTCACCCAGACTGGAGTGCAGTGGCCGCTCCCGGCCACCGCAGCCTCGACCTGCTGGGCTCCAGTTTTATAGTTTGAAGTTTTACATTTAAGTCCTTGATCCATTTTGAGTTAACTTTTGTATGTAGTGATAGGTAGGGGTCCAGTTTCAGTCTTCTGCATGTGGTAACCAGTTTCCCAGCACCATTTGCTAAATACGGTTTCCTTTCCCCAATGTTATTGTTATTGATGGCTTTGTTGAAGCTGCGTTAGTTGAAAGTTCGTGGCTTTATTTCTGGATTCTCTGTCCTGTTCCATTGATCTATGTGTCTATTCCTGTACCAACACTATGCTGTCTCGATTACTGTAGCATTGTAATAAAGTTTTTTTGGTTTTTTTTTTTTGAATTGGAGTCTCACTCTGTCGACCAGACTGGAGTGCAGTGGCCGCTCCCGGCTACCGCAGCCTCGACCTGCTGGGCTCCGGCGATCTTTCTGCCTCAGCCTTCCGAGTAGCCGGAATTACAGGTACGCGCTACCACGCCTGGCTGATTTTTTGATTTATTGTAGAGATGAGGTCTCGTTGCCCAGGCGGGTCTCAAACCCGCGGGCTCGGGCAATCCACTCACCTCAGCCTCCGAAAGGCGCGGGATTACAGGCTGAGCCACCGAGCCCGGTTTGTAATAAAGTTTAAAGTCTGGGAGTGTGATGCCTTCAGATTTATTCCTTTTGCTGAGGAAAATCCCCTCCCCCTACCTTTTTAAAAAATAGAGATGGTGTCTCGCTACGTTACCCAAGCTGGTCTCGAGCTCCTGGGCTCAAGTGATCCTCCCATCTCAGCCTCCCAAAGTGGTGAGATTACAGGCATGAGCCACTGTGTCCGGCCTCCAAATCCTTCTATTAGATGGATACATAGATCGCTTTTTCATGCTTTTTATTTATGTCTCCTAAATGAAAAATAAAGGAGTGTACACTGGACTCACTCAGAGAATAGGGGAAGTCCTGACTTTGGGGACTTGGGTGGCTGGGCCTGAGGATGGCTGAAACACCAACTGGAACTCCTCACCAGCTTCCCATTCTCTTATTTAGGGCCAAGGACCTCCCCTCCCGTCACGATGGGATTCCAGGAGTAGAGAATAAAGTGTTTTATTCCACGATGAAACCAGAGGTTCTGGTGATGCATAAGTTCATACTAAAGTGTAAATGACTTAACTCAAACTCCCTCCTGAAAGTAGGTGTGTGAGTCAGGGCCGCAAGGGAGCAACTGGGCACTGTAAACCTAAAAGTGCAGGAGGGCTGAGGACCTCGACTCGAGCCCCACCCCCGACATGAAAGAACGTCACCATTCCTAATTGTGTGGGGCCCTCCCTGCGTACTTGGCTCCCGTTCTGGCTTGGTGCTGGCATCGCTCCAAGCAGAGTTGATGGGAGACAAAGCAAACACCCCCAACCACCTGGGTCCATTTAATGGCTTTTGGTGGCATCATCCCGGCATTTATCACCCGTGAGAACAAGCAGCTTGCTTTGGCTCAAGTAGCCCATCCTAGAAACTCTTCCAGCAATAGAAAAACGTTTCACTGGCTGTGTAGACAGCAGGATCCAACAAGGTACAGAACAGGGGATTGCAGGCTGGGGGTGGGGCAGGACTCATTCCTTTCCTGGCACAGGATGAGAGGGGTGCTGGGCTCGCCCGGGAGAGTTGGAAATGATGGGCATGCATTCACTGCTAATGAGCATAAGTGCATTTATGGAGTGCCTAGTGTGTGCCAGGAGCCTTGCTAACTGCTGTGTGTACAACACCTCACCTCCTGTAATCCACATTCAGCCTGCAAGGTAGGGCTGCTTGCTATGTAAGTGGCGGCCCAGCGTGAACCAGGCAGCAGGCATGAGCCTGGCCTCCCAATGCTAATTCCAGCCCAAGGCTTCTTGCCCTCCCCACCCCAAGCAGACAGGAGCGGTCTCCATCCGTCAACTTCTCCCGCCGTGCCTAGCAGGGCCTTGTTCCCACGTCTTGGCCCACAGGAGGGTGGGAAGTGGTCCAGGATACCGACAGCCAGGCTCCAGGAGGTTCACCGGTCCCGCCCCTTTTGCCTCCTGGTTGGTGCCTCTCCCTGCCCATCTCTTCCCTGGTTGCTGACTAATGTGTCCCGAGACACCAGCTGATAATCCAGGTGTGAAGCAATCATGAAGGTACTGGACGGGAAAGGTTTTAAGGTGTGACTTTTTCAGGGCGCTTGCATCCAGAAAAAGCAGGCCAGACTGCACAGCTTATTTTCTGATTTTAAAAACAATTCATGCCCTCCATAGAAGTACAGAAAGATGCAAAGAAGGAAAGACCTCAGCCTACCACACGGAGATAATCACTAACATTTTCAGATGGTTCTTGTCAGTCATTTTCATATATTTCTTATATATATAATTTTTCAGCAAAATTGAGATCATTCTAGCTATCTCTTTTTCTACCAGCACTTTCCGCACATTGTATCAGGTGTGAGCACTTCTGTACAGGACCGCTTGAAGGCAAAAGTCTTTCTGAGTCAGATGGGTGAAATCAAGGAAAGAGGGCACGGGGGTTTGTTCAGCTGGAGGGGCTCCCTACCCAACCCCGGGCCTCTGCCTGGGGTGGACAGTGAGCCTGGGGCGAGGGTGAGGGAAGATTCCTCTGCCACCCTCTTCATTGTCACTCACCTGCTCTGAGGAGGTAGGGAGTCTCCCAGTAACATCTGCCTGCACAGTAGGGTCCTCTGGTCGTGTTTCACCCCGGCCCCGTTATGAGCCAGGCTCCTGCAGCCACCCTCCCCTCTGGTTTATTCTCTGTGTGTGCGGGGTGGGAGAGTGGGGTGCTGTCTAACGGAGGGACAAATGGGCTGGCTCCTGGCTCCTTGAGGCACTCCATTGGTGGGGGCAGGGCACCTTGGCCACAGCGCTTCCTGCCTCTTGAGAAACAAGCCGCCTTTTGGCTGTGATCATGGTGCTACCGACCCCCATTAGCTGTTTTCCTAGAAGTGAAAATGGATTTGCTCTGAGTTCTGTCATCCCTTGTGACCCAGGGCTCACAGAAGCAGGGCCAAGAGCACAGAACTGGCCACCAAATGGAGCCATGTGAATCCACCCTGGAGGGGACATGGGCTTGGCACTGGCCTTGTGAGCCCCCACCGTCTTTCCCCAACCACCTGACAAAGACAAAGCTCTAGAAACATGTGGCAGTTTGGTGTCTCCCTGAAGTGTAGCCATTCATTGGTGCCAATGCAGGAGGCCCTGCCAGGCTATATTGCTTGGAACCCAAGAGACCTGAGTTAGAGTCTCAGTTCTGATCCTAGCTGGGCCACCTTGGTTAACCTACTCAATCCCTCAAGTTTTGCTTTAAATGACATATATACATACCACATCTCCCACAGTGCCTTAAAGACAGCGGGTACTCAATTAATGATTACTATTATTATATCTTAAATGTACTCCTCATAACTTGTGGCAGCAAATATTATCACCTCATTTTATGGAGGGAGCCAATGAGGCTCAGAAAGCTTCAACAGTATTTCGGTCCTTTTTTACTGTGCAACAGCCATCCCAATTAGTGACTTAAAGTGACAATGAATGATAATTTCTCATGATTCTGTAGATTGTTTTTGGTCAGGCTCTCACTCTGTCACCCAGGCTGGAGTGCAGTGGCATAATCACGGCTCACTGCAGCCTCCACCTCCTGGGCTCAGGCGCTCCTTCCACCTCAGCCTCTCAAGTAGCTAGGTAGGACTTCAAGTGCGTGCCACCATGCCTGGCTAATTTTAAAATTTTGTTTGTAGAGACAAAGTCTTGCTATGTTGCCTAGGCTGGTCTCAAACTCCTAGCCTCAAATGATCCTCCCGCCTCAGTCTCCCAAAGTGCCATGATTGCAGGTGTGAACTACCACACCTGGACAATTCTGTAGACTAATTGGGTGGTTCTTGCGCTCCATGGGGTGTCAGGTGGAGTATCTCATGTGGACACAGTCAGCTGGCAGCTAGATTGAGCTGGAGGGTCAAAAAAGGCCTCTCTAGGCCTTGGGGCTGGCTGAATGTCTCTCTTCATGACCTTCTCAGCTGGCTAGCTTGGGCTTCCTCAACCATGGCAGTTGGGCTTCAGGAGAGCATGTTCCAAAAGGACAGGCCTCATTATGCGAGCACTTATCGTTCCTCTGCCTCTCATCATACTTGCTCACATCCTATTGGCCAAAGAAAGTCTCATGGCCAAATTCAGGGTCAACACATGAGATGCGGGAGGCATGGCTCCCCGGGAACTGCCTGTGTAACAGTTTAGCCACAAAGGATTGCCTGGGATCCCACAGCTATTGAACGGCATAGCTGGGATTTGAACCCAGGCCTGTCTAACTCCAAATCCATGCTCCTTCCGCAAGGCCAGGTTGAGGCTGGCGTTTGTGGCTCTATCGCCTGAGTCTAGTAAGGGGTGATTTTCCATTCTGTCTCCAGCCCACCCTTGCCCTAAGTACTCTCCATGATGTTCTCACCTAACCTCTCCTGCTCCTGACAGAAGAGAGAGAAGCACCCCTCTTCTGCTGGGCTCCTGTGCCCTTCCCTTGTCCACTCGTCCACGCTGACTACAGAGAACTACTCCCACTTCTTCCAGAGCCCCAGCCAGGACCATGGAGGCCCCATCGCTTCCTCTCTCTCTCTCTCTGTTTTTCATGCTCGTGCGCGCAGCGGCTTAACTGTACTGACCTCGCGGCACACATGCCTCTCCAGGCCTCAGCTCAATTCTCAAGGGCACTTGGATTAGGAGAGCCAGCATCACAGGAACAAAGACATCATCACAGAGATAAGTCCAAGTTGATAGCACACTGTTGTCATCCCAGTGGACTTCCAGTCTGGCCACATCCCCTGAGATGGGCCCCCTTACCCTGACCCCTGACTACATTCAGCCCGAGGCTGATGTGAGCTGGCCCGGGTGGTGCCTGTGGGAACCCAAACTTTTCCCGTTCCCACCTGCCTCTGACTGGGTGAGGACCAGGGCTATTCTGCTGCCACCGCTCCCACCCCCACCTCATTAGACCCCAGGGCCCAGCACCTAGTTGAGGAATGCTCTTCTCGGGTCCTTCGCCATCCCAGTTCAGTGTTGACAGTGAGCATTGCTCACTTTCCCATGGCAGACTCCCACTCTCCCCTCCTCTCAAGACCCTGAGAGAGTAAGCCTTTTATTCAGCACCCTATCGTGAGATGACAGCGAAGCTGGGGCCTTGGACCCAGGGCAATGTCTCCAGCTCTTATGGGTGCACCAATGCCCCCGGCCTGCATTTTTGAAGTCTGAGCAGGGCCCACAGCTGTTTTGCCTCGGCGTGGAGTGAAGACTGACAGAAAGCAAGGTCTCTGGAGAAAGAGGAAATGTTTTCTGGACACTGAATTGGTGACCTTGGGGAATTGTGTGTGGTGGGGAATTGTGTGAGGCCTCTGACTTGTGCCCAAGGAAAGGTCATGGTCATTGAGAAAGCCTTTGGCAGGAGAGAGCCCGAGATGAAGCCAGGAACATCATCATCCAGCTGTCCAGGATGAATATGGGATCCTCTGTCAGACCAGGTCAGTCTTCTTGATGTGGGATTAGTAGGCCAAGATCCTGGGATCCCGAGCCCCCAGGAAGTGGACTGGGATGCCTGAGGTATCTAAGAATTGGTGATGTCCTGTGTGGTCTTGCCGAGGGAAACCAGGCAGAATCTAGCAACTCAGCTATGACAGCCAAGGCTCTTGGCTCCAAGCGATAGGAAGCAATTCTGGTTTATTTAAACAGAAAAGGTCTTTATCGAAGGATCTTGGGGAACTCACAAAATAACCAGGAGGGCTAGAGAACCAGGTTTGGAAAGCAGGACGGACAAAAGAGGCTGCACAGAGGGCAGGACCACGGCCAAAGTCAGGCCAATTCAGTGACGACCCACTACCAAGGCCAGGATGCCCCAGCTTATAGTGCCTCCTCTGAATGTGGGCATGATCCCTGCTGTCCCAGGAAATGGAATGCCATTGCCATGGCAACTGCCACTCTCTGCCGGAATGGACCTCTGTGCACCCCGTGTCTCTGCATCACCAGCTCCTGACTCCAGGTCTTTGACAGGGGCATCTGATGGGTTGAGCCTGAGGCAGGAGTCCATGTCCATGGCAGCTGGGAAAGCGCCCATCGGCATTTTTAGCTTCTCTGGTGGGATTCACTAGAAAGATGGAGGACTCCCTAAATGTGACAGGAGAGGTTGGATGGTGGTCAGTGTACACCAACCTCACCTGGAAAAATACAGGGTAGCTGGTCCCTCTAACCAGTGTTAGAGAACCATGTGTCTCCAGAGACAGCCTGTGCTTATCTTCCCCTTCCTCCAGATTGTGATGGAAGCGGGGAAGGAGGAAAGGGGAAGGAGTAGGGGGAGAATGACAGAATGAGAGAGAGGGGGAGAGAATGAGAGAGAGAGAGAGAGAGAGAGAGAGAGAGAGAGAGAACAGGAAGTATACAATGTGGGGTTAGGAACCCTGGGTTTGATTTTGCGTCTTCTCTGCCTATCAACCTTAGACAAGCTGTTGACAGTCTTGGGGCCTTGGTTCTACTTCATCGCCTGCTGTCCAGTCGTTGAGCATACAGAAGGTGTGGTAGCTTCTGCTGTAGCATGGGCCATCTGGTCGAAAGATGCCCTAAGCCTGCCAAAACCCCAAATGGAATGAGGTTGCTGGTTCAGTATAATGTTGAGAGTGCAGGTTTTGGAGATCAAGGTTTGCCAGCCAGGCAGGCTTGGACGTGTTTGTTAACCCCTCGAACCATCGTTTCCTTATCTACAAAATGTAGGAGTGGTGGCAGGCACTCAGCCACCGTTCCAGCCACCTCCTATGGTGTCACCATGGTCTTCGGAGGCTGGAAAACTACATTTCCCAGATACCTTGCAGCTGGAGCTGTGGGTGAGAATTCAGTTTCAACAATTAGATGCACTTGTGAGTGGTTCGAAAGACTGATGCGAAGCCGACTTCAGTATTTGCCTGCTGCTCTGGCTGTTGCTGCTGGAAACATTGAGGGTGTGTGTGTGTGTGTGTGTGTGTGTGTGTGTGTGTGTGTGTGTGTGTGTGACACAACATTATAGTGTTTGCTCAGTCACTGACTTTGTGGGCATTGAGAGGGGTTGTGGTGGCAGTGGCTTCCTGATCCCTGGATTGCAACTACAATAGTATACTCTGGAAATCGACATTTCTGGGGCAGCCTGCTCACTCCCCACCTTCCTGATAGTGGCAGCGATGGCAGCAATCTTGAGGGACCAGTTTGGTGGTATTGTTTTGGGAGTCTAGAGACTGCTCCTTTTGTACCCTTCCTGTAATTCTGTGAGCACCCTAACTTCCTGGATTAAAGCTCTTCTTGGGCTTGGTGGCTCAGCCTGTAATCCCGCGCCTTTGGGAGGCTGAGGTGAGTGGATTGCCTGAGCCTGCGGGTTCGAGACCCGCCTGGACAACGAGACCTCATCTCTACAATAAATTAAAAAAATCAGCCGGGCGTGGTAGCGCGCGCCTGTAGTTCCAGCTACTTGGAAGGCTGAGGCGGAAGGATCGCCGGAGCCCAGCAGGTCGAGGCTGTGGTGGCCAGGAGCGGCCACTGCACTCCAGTCTGGGCGACAGAGTGAGACTCCAACTAAAAAACAAAAAAACAAAAACAAAAACAAAAAAACAAAAACAGGTAAGTAAGCACATGACATGGAACTTGAGTGGAAATCTCTTTATGAGCTTTCTCCACTGAAATACTACCAGTTGGTAGAAATATATATGTATACTTTTTATAGGAAGAACAAAATATAAGCATGAAAAATATTAATTGCATATAGAAAATTATGTACAATTATATAATTATTAGATACATAGAAGGATTGGCAAACAGCATTACCAATATTAAAAATACATTAAGCCAGGCTCGGTGGCTCAGCCTGTAATCCCGCGCCTTTGGGAGGCTGAGGTGAGTAGATTGCCTGAGCCAGCAGTTCGAGACCCGCCTGGGCAGCGAGACCTCATCTCTACAATAAATCAAAAAAATCAGCCAGGCGTGGTAGCGCGTGCCTGTAATTCCGGCTACTCAGAAGGCTGAGGCGGAAGGATCACCAGAGCCCAGCAGGTCAAGGCTGCGGTGACCAGGAACTCAAAAAAAAAAAAAAAAGTTGGAGTCTCACTC
>NW_007248613.1:153094-190731 GCF_000164805.1 Carlito syrichta
AAAAAAAAAAACAAAAAAAGCTCTTCTTGCTCAAAACAGCTGGAGAGGTTCTCTCTTTCCTGCATCTGAACTCTAACTGCTATAGGGTAACACCTCTTTGTGCTTACATGGTTTTTGATGGACTGACACCAAGATGATAAAGTCCTTTACATATGCTAGGTATTTTTCAAGGAGGGGTATCTCTTCATTCAGGGGAAACTAAATGTGATAGAAACCCTTGTGTACAAGCTCCCAACCAGTTGTGTTACATAGAGTCGCAGGGTAAGGAAACAGCCTAAAAGAATCCAGGTTCTAGCCGGGCTCGGTGGCCCAGCCTGTAATCCCGCACCTTTGGGAGGCTGAGGTGAATGGATTGCCTGAGCCCATGGGTTCGAGACCCACCTGGGCAGCGAGACCTCATCTCTACAATAAATCAAAAATTCAGCTGGGCGTGGTAGCGCATGCCTGTAATTCCGGCTACTTGGAAGGCTGAGGTGGAAGAATCACTGGAGTCCAGCAGGTCGAGGCTGCGGTGGCCGGGAGTGGCCACTGCACTCCAGTCTGGGCGACAGAGTGAGACTCCAACTCACAAAAAAAAAAAAAAAAAAAAGAATCCAGGTTCTTGCGAGCACAGTGGCTCATGTCTGTAATCCCAGCACTTTGCGAGGCCCAGGTGGGAGAATTGCTTGAGTCCAGGAGTTCGAGACCTTGTCTCTACAAAAAAAAACAAAGATTAGGCTGGGCTCGGTGGCTCAGCCTGTAATGCCAGCACTTTGGGAGGCCGAGGCGAGTGGATTGCCTGAGCCCGCGGGTTGGAGACCAGCCTGAGCAACTTGGCGAGACCTTGTCTCTACAATAAATCAAAAATTAGCCGGGCGTGGTAGCGTGCGCCTGTAGTTCCAGCTACTCGGAAGGCTGAGGCGGAAGGACTGACTGACCCAAGGAGGTCAAGGCTGTGGTGAGTTATGATGTGCCACTGCGCTGCAGCCTGGGTGGCAGAGTAAGACTCTAACTCGAAAAAAAAAAAAAAAAGCCGCCTGTAATCCCGCGCTTTGGGAGGCTGAGGTGAGTGAATTGCCTGAGCCCATGGGTTCAAGACCCACCCAGGCAACTTGGTGAGACCTCGTCTCTACAACAAATCAAAAAAATTAGCTGGGCGCGGTAGCGCGCACCTGTAGTTCCAGCTTCTTGGAAGGCTGAGGCAGAAGGATCACCGGAGCCCAGCAGGTCGAGGCTGCGGTGGCCGGGAGCGGCCACTGCACTCCAGTCTGGGCGACAGAGTGAGACTCCAACTCAAAAAAAAAAAAAAAAAGCCAAGTTATTTGAGTCACGGGTCCCTGTTTGTGTTCAGGGAATTCCACTTGTTTGTGTTCAGGGAATGCCACAAGGCATGGCACAGGCAGCTGGGAAAGGCGACAGGCTTCCCGGTTTGAGCACAGTTGGCTGCCAGAGGAGTCTTCCCTACCTGTGCCCATGCTCCCACCATGATCACTATCAGTTTGTGCTAAAGCACACTGTGTAATTCCTTCCAGTTAAGCCTTCCTACAGTATTTGCAAAACCTTTCCCTCCCTTCCCTTCTGATGTGAGGAACAGGCGGACAAAGGAGCTCTCTTTCTGTGGTGAAGAATGTTCTCATGGCTATGGCATTGGCCCCCTGAGTTCAGTTTCCAGAGAAAACAACAGGGAATGTTAATTCTGCAGGGGCAGGTCGTTTGGGAAGAAGTGCAAAACAAGAGGCTGGGCTCGGGGTACTGGGCCACCCCACACAAGGGTACTAGGTGCTGAGTAAGGAGAGGAACTGAACTGAAGAAAGGGCACGAAAGTAAAGGGGGACCTTGGTGAGCCCTTACCCTGCTTAGTGGACAGATTGCTTCTGTCCCCTCACATCCAAAGTCACCTCGCCACCTCACCCTCTTGCTCCCAGGCATTCTACTTCCTGCCACAACATGGGGACCCTCTATGGATTGAGCTGCCAGGCAGGTGGACCTGAGGGCCACAAAGCTGGGCTGGGGGTTGGCTGTCAGAACAATCTAGGCTCCACTCCAGCCCATGGGGGCCTGAGGCTGAGTGGGCGAGATAAACTGTTTCAATGTCTTCCAGGAGCCCTAATCCATGGCAAGGCAGAGCAAAGCCCTCTGGGGACAGATAAAGCCAGCCCTGAGCTCGACGCCCAGTTGGGAGTTTGTGTGGTTTAAACTTTTGTGTGGTTTGGACAAGTTCGCCGGACTTTGCCAGGGTGGTTTACTCTGTTTCCAAACTGCAGTAGAGAGATGCAAACAGCCCTGGACCCCACAAGCCACCCCTGAAAGGCGATAGGTGGCCTTTCCTCTCTCCTGCATGGTTCCAAAGGCTCTGGGAAGAGAGGCCGGGCAGGTCCGGGCCATACCCCACGCTCCTGGTTCTCGCCAGTGATTCGGGGCGTGGACGTTTCTAGAAACGCTCCCTCGCCCAAGGCAGGCTAGACCTTGGCGTTCGGGAGGTGAGCTGCTGCGGGTTTGATTGTTTGCTCCCGCCTCTGAACTAGAAAGACGAATGCCACTTTCCGATTTCATCTTCTGCCGCGGACGGCCCCGGGACGCGCAGCCGCCGCGCGCAAAGGAAGCCCGGGACGCTGGGGACACCGCCTGGAGCCTCCGCGCATAGCACCGGGGCGTTTTTCCTTGCAGCTGGAGGCTTCTCGTTTAACCTCTACGGTGCCAGAAGCTCCGGGCCGCTCGCGGTCAGGCCTTTGGCTGGCTCCGGGCGAGGCTGGGCACCCCCAGATCCGAGCGCCGCTGGCGGGCACTCGCCTTGTCGATGTCTGCGGCGCTGTGTGCGCTAAGAGGACGTCTGCTCAGCCAGGTGGACGGACGCTGGGCCCGCGGAGACCCATCTGACAATGCCCCGTCCCCTGGGAAGCCTGTGCCAGTCTGCGGGGGACCACAGCAAAACAGAACCAGGAACATGTGCTGCTTGGGAGGGAAGCCAGGGAGCCTGGCATGTCTCAGTAGTGCTCGCACTCCCCGGGGACCTTCCTGCCTTCGCAGAAGGTGGGGACAGGGGGAGGCGAGCATGGAGAGAGAGAAAGGGAAGTGGGAAGAAATTGGTCACGGAGGAAGCTATTTTTATTCTTTGCTACAGCTGCGTGCGTTTCTCTGACCAACTAGGCAGCGCAAATTAGACCAGCTCCGGCTGAAAACGGGCCCTAAACTTAACGGGGGGCGGGGGCACGCAGTGGGAGGTGTGCAGGAAAAAAGGCGGAGGGGGGAAATCCCTGAGGATCTGGCAATCCCCAGTGTCCCAGAAGCTCTCACTGCGCGGATCTAGCCCCTCTGCCCCCACCCCCCACCCCCGCCCCAGATGCCTCAGCCTTCACCTTGCTCAGAGGTAGGTGCCTTTCCTCTCTGCGTGACACCTCTGGGCATGACATAGCCAAGATCAGGGATTTGTTCATCACTGTCTTCTGCTGTTAGGCCTCAGAGGACAGCCTTGTCCCTTGTGGCAGGGGACGAGATCTCCTGGGTGGCCTCTGTCACTGGAGCACCTGGAGAAATGGCAAATGTCCCAAACAGGAAACCTAGGGTGTGAGGGCCCTAGAGCTAGAATCTTTGGGGGCTGTGATTGGCTAGGTCAGCAGTTCCCAAAGTGTGGTCTGAGGATCCCTGTGATTCCCCCAGCCCTTTTCAGACAGTTGTCTTTTCTAACCGCCAAGCTCCATGAAGTTGGATTGTCTTCAACCAAAATAACGTATCACACCAGATTGAATGCGAGGCAGCTATGAGAAAGCAGTTGTCTTTAGTCAGATATGAAAGAGGTGTGCAAAAATGTAAAACAGGGGCAACCCCTTCAGGTCCTCTCCCACTGTGGGAGCTTTTCTGTCCTCTCAATAAATCCTGCTTTCTCAAAAAAAAAAAAAAAAAAAAAGTGAAACAATGCCCTCTTACTACCTAAAATCTTCTTTTGGAAAACATAATAATTTGAAAAATAAAACTGTGCTATTGAAGTTGCCATATATGTATGTCATCCATTGCCATGTAACAAGTTACCCCCAAAACGTGGTGGCTGAAGATGACAAACGTATATCATCTCACACAATTTCTGGGGATCAGGAATCTGGGAGCAGTTTAGTTGGGTGGTTGTGGCTCGGGGTCTCTCAGGAGACCATAATGAGGGCATGGACCAAGGCTACAGTGGTCTCAAAGCTCAACCCGGGAAGGAACCACCTCCAAGCACACTCATGTGGTCGTTGGCAGGCTTGCGTTCCTAGCCACGTGGGCCTCTCTCACTGGGCTGGCTCATGAAAAAGCAGCTGGCTTCTCCCAGAGAGAGTAAAAGAGCACCAAGGACAGAAGGCAGTCTTTTTATAATCTAATTTTGAAAGCCACATCCCAATGGGACAGTAGCTCTATTAGGAGTGAGTCTCTAAGTCTAGCTCACATTCAGGGGGAGGAGATTACTCAAGAGCGTGAATGACAGAAGGTGGAAATGATTGGGCACCATCTTAGAGGCTGCCTACATACATGGAATATATTCATTATTGTTATTTTTATATCCATTAACACAGAAATATTAATTTTTTTGTTTTCATCTTTAATGTGGGAAATATTGATAGATAAGGCTGACAAAGATTTTTGGAGTCCTGAATAATAAATTAAAAAGTAGAGGTTCCTAGGACGTAAAGGTTTGAGAACTGCTGGTCTAGGTTTGTGGTATTTACAGGAAAAGCACCTTGGTATTGTGTGACAGTCAGTCCATCCCCACATTCATCCACCCACCCATCTATCCATCCATCCATTTATCCATCCATCCACCCACCCACCCATCTATCCATCCATTCATCCATCCATTCACCCACCCAACTACCCACCTCTCTGTCTATCCATCCATCCACCCATCCACCCACCCATCCACCCATCCACCCACCCACCCACCCATCCACCCATTCACCCACCCACCCACCCATTCATCCATCCATCCATTCATCCACCCAACCACCTGTTCATCCACTTACTCATCCATGTACTCATCCATTCATCCATCCATCCATCCACCCACCCATCCACCCACCCATCCCCAACTTGCCCTGGATGCCAGGACATTGGTGACTGGGGGACTTGGGGTAGAGGCCCTGCAGAGATAGATGCAACCCATATGCGTAGAGTTCTGAGCTCTGTTCCATTTTCCTGTTCTCAATGGAGGGTCTCCTTCTGGAGCCCAGCTGGCATGTTCTTGCTTTTACTTTGGTCCTGGAGCCTTGCTTACAGTCTCCCCTGTGAATTCCTGTGCCCAAGAGTTGCACCATTTGAGATTCCCCGGGGAAAAAGCTAAGATTTGGGGAAAGTGCCTTAACCTACCACCCCCAAATACATGAAGATTGGGGTCTTTCATCATCTTGTCACTGATACCATGGAAACATAAGCGGCGACCTTTCAGTAGGAGGAGGTAGGGGAAGTCTGGGGCAGAAAAGCAGCAGCAAACCTGGGCTGGAGCACAAGGAGGCTAGGCAGCGGGACAGGAGAAGCAGAGGGGGGTGGCTGGGATGGAAGTAGGGCATAGAGAATGAGTAGTGATCTTTCCTGCTTCAAACGCTTGCCTAAGCCAGCCCCGCTCTGAGCATCAGCTGAAAAGCTTGGAGCATTTTGTTTTATTTATTTATTTTTTGAGTCCAGGTCTCACTCAGTCGCCCAGGCTAGAGTGCAGTGGCATGATCACGGCTCACCGCAGCCTTGACCTCTCCAGCTCAAGAGATCCTTTTGTCTCTGCTTCCCAAGTTGCTGGGACTACAGGAATGAGCCACCACATCCAGCTAATTTTATTTTATTTTATTTTTTGTAGAAAAGAGATCTTGCTATGTTGCCCAGGCTAGTCTTAAACTCCTGGCCTCAAATTTGAGCATTTTAAAGAGGAAATGTGCCTCTTCCTTCTGTGGCTTCACGGTATAAATTGTGCTCCAGAATGCCAGGGCTTACCCTCTGGGGGGGACACAGTATCTTCAATCTGTCACACTGCTTTTAGTGACCATGTCCTAGCACAGAGGGCTCCACAAAGACCAGGTCACACCTCACTGACATAAGGAAGCGATGGTTGTTTCTTTGTTTTTGCTTTTGTTTTTGTTGAGGGATGCAGTTTGCTTAAAATGTGGCTCTCTGCAGTCTTGGCACAGTTCTACTTCCACACGTCTTCTCCATCATGGTCCATTTGGTGGCTTCAACCTCAAGTGTGAATGTGGGCTGGATTGTAGCCAATGCTAAAACCATGTGAATATTTGTGTGCAAGTTCAAATCCTACTTGGCTCTTGAGCTCTTTTCAGGAGAGTACAGGGTGTTACCTTTGGTTTCAGGCCTCATCGTGGATTACATTTGTGAGCTAATAATAACCAGCTCAATTGTCCATGATATCAGGGGTTCTCAAAGCATGGTCTGAACCAACAGCAGCAGCAGCACTGGGGAGCTTGCTAGAAATGCAAATTTGGGGTCTCACCTTAGACTTACTGAGCCAGAATCTTTGGAGGTGCGGTGAGGCCTGGGAATCTGTGTGTGTGTGTGTGTGTGTGTGTGTGTGTGTGTGTATGTGTTTGAGTCAGAGTTTCACTCTGTTGCCCAGGCTGGAGTGCAGTGGCATGCTCACAGCCACCACAACCTCGACTTCCTGGGCTCAGGTGATCCTTCTGCCTCAGCCTTCCAAGTAGCTGGAACTACAGGGGCGCACCACCACATCCAGCTAATTTTTTAACTTATTGTAGAGACAAGGTCTCACCAAGTTTCCCAGGCTGGTCTTGAGCCCTTGGACTCAGGCAATCCTCTGGCCTCCACCTCCCAAAGTGCTGGGATTGCAGGTATGAGCCACCATGCCCAGCAGAATCTGTGTTTTAACAAGCCTTCCAGGTACTTCTGATGCCCATTCAAGTTCAAGTTTGAGAGCTACTCTTTAAGTTTATTATCCCGATTTCACAGATGAAGTAAATGAAGTTCAGAGAGTATAAGTAACTCTTATTTCTTTTGAGTGGGACTCTCACTTTCTCACCCAGGCTGGAGTGTAGTGGCAGGCCCATGGCTCACCACAGTCCCAACCTCCTGGGCTCAGGAGATCCTCTCACCTCGGCCTCCCACGTAGCTGGGACTACAGGCACACACCATCACTCCCTGCTAATTTTTTGTAGACAGGAGGTCTCGCTATGCGGCCCAGGCTGGTCTCGAATTCCTGGGTTCAAGTAGTCCTCTCGCCTGTGCCTCCCAAAATGCTGGGGTTACCGACGTGAGCCACTGCACCAGGATGGGTATAAGTAACTTTATCAGGATCACGTAGCCAGCAAGTCAGGACTCAAACTCAGGTCTTTCATGAGAGGTGCTTCGTCTTTTCTTTTGTCTCCTCCACCCCACCCTTCCATCCTCTTTCAGTCTCCCTTCCCTATTCTGGGTTCCCAACTTGGTTGCATATTGACATCACCTGGGGAGCTTTAGAAAATGATATTGACACTAGGGCTCCGCCCTAGAAAACTGCACCTCCGACGGGGGAGGGGATGGCTTCAGCATCTGGACTTTTGATTCTCTGCTCCCAGGCAGCCTTACCCAGACTCCTCCGCTGTTTAAAATGTTTCCGATGAATGCTTTTGCACTAAGGTGTGAGTAACTGAATGTGTTACCTTTCTGGGGCATCTGCGTTTGAAAAAAGAAACCAAGGACATAAAATAATGAATTGCATAAGCATCCCAGCAAGTGGGAGAGACCAGCTTTTGATCCTGGTTCTCTTGCTTACAGCAGATTGATTGCACTTACACACCCTGCTAGGAATCTACCCCGCAGACCTGCTCCAACCCAGGCTTGTCGGAGCTTTCTGAATGTGCTGTCTTTTTGAGGGGAGTTTTGGACTAGAAGAACTTGAATGAATCATTCTGGAATGCCCTTAAGCCATCCGTCTTGCCCACAGAAGACAGTTCACGGACTGAGCCAGTCGGTTCCATTCTAACTAGCCAGCAACACCAAAAAAATTTTTTTAAAGAATTTTTTTTTAAGCATTCAAGAATGAATGTGGCTGGTGCGGTGGCTCAGCCTGTAATCCCAGCAATTTCGGAGACTAAGGTGAGAGGATTGCCTGAGCCCGGGGATTCGAGACCAACCTGGGCAACTTGGTGAGACTGTGTCTCTACAATAAATCACAAAAACTAGCTGGGCGTGGTGGCGTGCGTCTGTAGTTCCAGCTACTTGGAAGACTGAGGCAGAAGGATCACCTAAGCCCAGCAGGTCGAGGAGGCTCTGGTGGCTGTGAGTGTGCCACTGCACTCCAACCTGGGTGGCAGGAGTGAGATTCCAACTCAAAAAAAAAAAAGAAAGAAAGAAAGACAAAATAATGAATGTGAAGGATCTCCCTCCTCAGGTTTTTTCCCATGCCCATCCAGACACATTCAGCCGCAGAAATCCAGGTAGCACCTGGGCCATAAGTTAGTTACAAGGAATTTCCTTCCACTCCAATTCAGCCAAATCATGTGCCGCCTACAGTAAGCTGTCTTTAGGACATGAGAAGATTTGGATGTTGACCTAGGCTGCAGACTCTCCTCTCCCTTTTTACTTTACATTGTGATAAACCTTTGAATTTCAAAAGTGAAGACAAAGAAAAACCCACCCTAAAATGATTTTTTGGTGGTTTATGGCAGCTGCAGTCTCTACCCTGTTTCCTGGTGGGGGACACAGAACACCTCCGCCCTTCAGGAAACAGCCCACTTGTGAGCAGCTGGGCTCCCAGCAACAAAGGCCTAGGTTCATTACCACAGTATCGACCCTGACACGTTCCACCCTGGCCACCTCCCCCCGCCCCAGTTCCTCAATTCACACCCCAAATGAAGTGTAATTGGACCTGGACACCTTTGAAGTTCCCTAGCAGATTGCCAGCATTTTGAAATGTCCTTGATTTGCATGGGGAGGACCTGGTTGGAGGTGACATTTTCCTTCCCCTCATCCCACAGTTTTAAAGACAGAATTATTTTAAATGACATTCTCCAACCAAGAAGAGTTACCATGGAAGAAACAAAAATTCTCAAGACCAAAAAAAGAAAAGGAAAAATAAGTCCAAAGATTTGATTAAACTCTAATTTGCCATTTGGCCCAGTCCTGCTGCTATGGGTACCACACACAAGACGATGGTTTCCTCTCAAACTTTTCCCCAGGTCTCCACCTGGGGGATGACAGGAGTCCAGGAGACTTGCCTAGGAGGTTCTGAAGGCCAGCAGGCCATTCATCAGACCTGAAACTAGAAAACAAGCCCCTCCGCAGGCCGGTGGGTTGGTGAGGGAGGCTGTGTGCCGAGTGTGGATTATCTGTCTTCCTTCCCAGCTGCAGAAATCACGTGCAGTTCCAGAAAGAAGTGTGCCTGTGTGCACCATGGGTCGAGGCCTGATGGTTTCCTGCAGGCCAGAGAAGGAAGAGCCTGGCTGGTGGAGTCATGCCTGTGGGCACGTGTCGAGCCCATGAGGGGCTGGCTTGGCAGTACACTTTGCTCTGGGAAGCAGCCCGCCCCCGGTTTGCAACCACCCCCCAACTCGTCTGCTTCTGTGAGCTTCCTCAGGGGCAGCCATCCTCTGAAGCAGATGACCCACTTTCCCCTAGAGCAGCGCTATCCGATAGAACTTTCTGAGAGGATGGAAACGTTTGCTATCTATGCCGTCCAACAGGGGAGCCACCAGCCACGTGTGGCTGTTGGGCACAGGAGATGTGACTGGTGTGAGTGAGGAATTGAATTTTACATTTTATGTAACTTTAATGTAAATAGCCACGTGTGGCTGGCGGGTGGCAGAAGGACAGATGAGCATATAAAATCCAAGAGTGGAAGTCCCAGTTTGAGCAGTTGACTGTGCAAGGAGTTAATATCAGGGCTGCGAGTCACAGGGAGGGAATAATGTGGTTTCAGTTCTTAGTGGGGGCAGTGGTATAAGGGGTGGGGTCCTTGGATTTCAGAGCCAAGAAGCGGCAGTGGCGGGTCTGAATATTTGTGCTGGGGGGATCCACTGACTGGAGGTGTATGGTGTTGACTATCGACTCCCCAAAAGAGACCATCAGAAAAATGTCTTGCTCAGGCAGAGCTAAGTTTTTCAGCAAAGGAGAGAACCCCCTTGACAGAATGTTTAGTGATGTCTCAAAGTAGGGAAGTTGGGGAGGGTATATATAGTGTTTCAGAGCCCAAACTTTTAAGGCAAGAAACTGGGACTGGGGAGAGTTGACAGAATAGCTTTGAGTTGGTGAACACAGCAAAAAAAGGTCTTGTAGTAAGTCTTGGTCACTTGGCTACTGATCCTGATGGCAAACTGTTTTAGTTGGTTCAGTCTCGTCTTCCAGAAGCAAGTATTTCTTTTCTTCTTCTTCTTCTTTTTTTTTTTTTTGATTTTTTTAGTCAGAGTCGCACTCAGTTGCCCAGGCTGGAGTGCAGTAGCACACTCACAGCCACTGCAGCCTCGCCCTGCTGGGTTCAGGCGATCCTTCCACCTCAGCCTTCCAAGTAGCTGAAACTACAGGTGCATGCTACCACGCCTAGTTTATTTTTTGATTTATTGTAGCGACGAGGTCTCACCAAGTTGCCCAGGCTGGTCTCGAACCCCTGAGTTCAGGCAATCCTCTCGCCTCGGCCTCCCAAAGTACTGGGATTACAGGCTTGAGCCACCGTGCCCAGCCTTCTTAGGGAAGTAGTTAAACTATTTTTGCTTGTTTTCAGTATTATTTATACGTGGGGACAGGAAAGTATGCCTGGTCCCAGTATTGTTTAACATAGGAGCAGGGAATAACAAATTACCCCAAAACGTAGTGACTTAAAACAATAAACATTTATTCTCTCACAGTTTCTGAGGGTCAGGAATCTGAGAGTGGCTTAGCTGGGTGGTCCTGGCTTCGGGTGTCTCATAAGGTTACAACCAGGATGTTGGCTAGGGTTGCCAGCAGTCATCTGAAAGTTTTACTGGGGCCAGAGGATCCACTTTCAAGGTGGCTTACTCCCATGGCTGGTGTGGTGGTGTCGGCTGTCTGCAGGAGAGCTCAGCTCTTTGCCACATGGTCCCCTCCAATGGGGATGCTTGAGTACCCTCATGACATGGTAGCTGGCTTCCTCCAGAGCAAGTGACTGAAAAGAGAGCCAAGGCTGAACCCATCATGTCTTTTATCAGCTAGCCTCAAAGTCCCACTTCATCGTTTCTACAATGTCCTATTGGTTATATAGGTCAGCCTTATTTAATATGGGGTGACTGTGTAAGGAGTTAATATTGGGGTGAGACTCACAGGGAGGGAATAATGTGGTTTCAGTTCTCAGTGGTTAGTGGGGGCAATGATATAAAGGGGTGGGGATTCCTGAGTTTCAGAGCTGAGAAGTAGCAGCAGCAGGGCTGAATGTGTCCGTTGTGGGGGCCCACCGGCTGACCCAACCTTCTACCTACCTTCTTATGGCACGTTGTTCCAGGTCCTATTGCTACATGGCACATTGCTCTAAAATTTTGTGACTTTAAACAAACACTTGATTATGCTCATGGACTCTCTGGGAGTTCACATAAGGTATAATAGGGGACAATTTGTCTGTGTCCCACAATGTCTGGAAAGCCTCAAAGACCGGATGGTATGATGGTTGGGGGCTGGAGTCATCAGAAGTTTCCATCATTTACATGTCTGATGCCTGGGTTGGGAGAACTCAGAAACATGGACTGTGGATTAAAGAGTCTACAGGTTGTCTCAGTGTACCTTGGGCTTCCTCATAGCATGGTGGCCTCAGCAAAGTGGAACTTCTTTTTTTTTTTTTTTTTTTTTGAGTTGGAGTCTCACTCTGTCACCCAGACTGGAGTGCAGTGGCCGCTCCCGGCCACCGCAGCCTCGACCTGCTGGGCTCCGGCGATCCTTCCGCCTCAGCCTTCCGAGTAGCCGGAATTACAGGCATGCGCTACCATGCCCGGCTGATTTTTTGTAGAGATGAGATCTCGTTTGCCCAGGCGGGTCTTGAACCTGCGGGCTCAGGCAATCCACTCACCTCAGGAACTTCTTAAACGACAACTAAAGGCCTTAAATGTGATTGTTCCAGAAAACAAGGTGAAGACTGCAGGGGTTCTTATGACCCAGCCTTGGGATTCACCCAACCTCACTTCCACTGTATAGACTGAAGCAGTCACAAGCCTGCCCAGATTCAAGGAAAGGAAACAAAGACCTCATCTCTCAGTGTCAGTGGAGAATGTCAAAGGAACATAGTCAAAGAGCACATGGGATGGATGATTTTCTTACAGCCATTCTGGGAAAATACAGTTTGTTATGCACTCCAATAGCCCAAAGCTTTTGTCTTTGATGGGTGGAAGCCATGGAGGCCAGAGGAATGTGGATTCAAGGCATCTCACAGAGGCATTTTTGTTAGACAATGCTTATTCTATCCTGATCATAGCTCACTGGCTGCAATGGTCTGAATGTTTGTGTCCCTTTCCACTCTGTCACCCAGGTGGGAATGCAGTGGCATGATCACGGCTTACCGCAGCCTCTACCTCCTGGGTTCAGGAGCTCCTTCTACCTCAGCCTCCCAAGTAGCTGGGACTATAGGCATGAGCCACCACACCTGGCTAGTTTTTTTATTTTTTTGTAGAGATAAGATCTCACTATGTTGCTCAGGCTGAACTTGAGCTGAACTTGAACTTGCTCAGGCTGAACTTGTGTCTCTCCTCATGAGAGGAGAGACACAAGAAAGAAGAGATGAACCCAGAAACGGGGTCTTCACACAGGCTCAGAGGTTAGTGTCCCAAAGAGTGGTGCCACAGAGAGCTCAGCCATTGACTGACCGTGTGGCCCTGGACAAGAGGCTTGACATTTGTGTGCCTTATCTCTAAACTGGGAAGAAAAAACCCTGCCTTGGGATCTTTGTAAGGACCAGATTAGGTACATTGTATAAAGTTACAGCAGGGTGCCTGGCACAGAGTGAGCATTCAACAGATGGTAGCTGTTATCATGAGACTGTAATTACCCCACCCCCCAGCCCCCACCCCTTAGCCAATCTGAGTCCAATCATCTGTGACACAGTAATAGTTACATATTGCTGGGTAACAAATCACCCTAAAACTTAGAGGCTTAAAACAACAAAAGTCTTTGTTTTATTTCTTTTATTTATTTATTTATTTATTTGAGTTGGAGTCTCACTCTGTCGCCCAGACTGGAGTGCAGTGGCCGCTCCCGGCCACCGCAGCCTCGACCTGCTAGACTCCGGCCATCCTTCCGACTCAGCCTTCCGAGTAGCTGGAACTACAGGCGCGCGCTACCACGCCCGGCTAATTTTTTATTTTATTGTAGCGATGAGGTCTCGACAAGTTGCCCAGGCGGGTCTCAAACCCACGGGCTCAGGCAATCCACTCACCTCAGCCTCCCAAAGGCACGGGATTACAGGCTGAGCCACCGAGCCCGGCTCTTTTTTTTCTTTTAATTAAAAAACTCTTCTGGTCTCTGTGACTCCGAATCCAGAGCTTGACTGGGCAGTGTGGCTCAAAATCTCTCACGAGGTTACAGTCAAATGCTGGCTGGAGGCTGGGAGTCAGTGGCTCACGCCTGTAATCCCAGCATTTAGGGGGGCCAAGACAAGAGAATTACCTGAGCTCAGGAGTTTGAGACCTGTTTAGGCAAACATAGCGAGACTCTCGACTCTACAAAAAATAAAAATGAAAAAATTTTAAAAAGCCAGACATAGTACCTCATGCCTGTAATCCCAGCACTTTGGGAGGTGGAAGCGAGAGAATTGCCTGAGCCCATGGGTTCGAGACCATCCTGGGCAACTTGGCGAGACCTCATCTCTACAATAAATTAAAAAATGGTGGCACATGCCTGTAGTTCCAGCTACTTGGAAGGAAGTGGAAGAATCACCTGAACCCAGCAGGTTGAGGCTGTGGTGGCTGTGAGCATGTGACTACACTCCAGTTTGGGCGACAGAGTGAGACTCCAACTAAAAAAAAAAACACTAACCAGGTGTGATGAAGCACCTGTAGTCCCACTCCAACCTGGGCAGCAAAGTGAGACTCCAACTCAAAAGAAAAAAGAAGAAAAGAAGCTGACTGACTGGGGGGCAGTCCTCTAAAGGCTCAGTGGCAACTGAAGCATCCACTCCCAGGGTGGTTCACTCATGCGACTGTTGGCCGGGGCCTTCACAGGGCTGCTTGAATGTCCTCCTGGCATGGTAGCTGGCATCCCCTAAAGCAGGGTTTCTCCTTGAGCACAGAATCTGGGTCTATCTTAGTCCCTGCTAGATCTCCAGAGCCTGGCCTAATGCCTGGCTCAGAGTATTCCATGAGGTCTGAAAGACTGAGAGCTGCCTTAGGTATTTTGTCTTAGTTCCATTGCATTCTTCTTCAAGGTCTTCTGGTGACTCTTCCTATGTTGGCAGTGGCCTCAAAGTTTTCAAGAGGATCCATATGCTTCTGAGTGGGAGAATCTTGGGGGAAAAGACAAAACTCAGGTCTGTCAAGTGTCAGGCCCAGCTGCCCCTCCTTACTAAAGACTTTCCTTCCAGAGCTCAGCCTTGGACTTCTGAGTACATTCTAAGAGAGTTCACATTCGTGGAAACCCAAATAACTGCTAAGGCACAGAGCTGTGCAGACCCCAAGAGAGGGGAGAAGGTGCATGGGAAGGAGATCACACCCTGCCAAGGGTAGCTGAGGGACCCAGGGTTCCAGCTGAGCCAAGAAGGACTGGTCAAAGCTACTGTTCTGGTTAAGTAGCATGTACAAAGGCCCTGAGGCAGGAAAATGTGGAGCAGGTTCTGACACTGCTGAACAACAGGGTTGTGCTATGAGGGCAGGGCCAGATGAAACTGGAACATGGAGTTAAAGCCAAATGGCAGGGCAACGGGCTACTCAAGGCGGCCACAAGAAAGAAAATGAGACCAGGGTGAAGAAAACAAAACAGGGAGCTTGCAAGTGTCTGAGCAAGATTCTGAACCAAAGCCACAGCCCTGGGAAAATGGTGTAAGGGAAGAGAAGTTGCAGGACTTTCGAGAGAGATACTTAGATAGAAACTTGACCAGATGAGATGCTCAGATTAGATTCAAGGGGAGAAGATGGGGAGGGGTGCACCCGTGATTTCCCTACGCATGTTTTGAGGCAGCGGTGCTTAAGGAGGCTTAGGGACCACAGACTCCAGAAAGCCCTGGGGCCCAGCAGAGTTTGGGCCATGATGTCATTCACACAGGGGGTCCGCTGCATCCTGGGGGGGGGAGGTCCACTGCTGCTTGTCTCCTAGTCAATCTACTCTGCTGAGAAACACACAGTAATGACGCTCTAGCTGGGGTCGGTGGCTCAGCCTGTAATCCCGTGCCTTTGGGAGGCTGAGGTGAGTGGATTGCCTGAGTCCACGGGTTCGAGACCTGCCCAGGCAACTTGACGAGACCTCATCTCTACAACAAATCAAAAATTAGCCGGGTGTGGTAGCGCACGCCTGTAGTTCCAGCTACTCAGAAGGCTGAGGTGGAAGGATCGCCAGAGCCCAGCAGGTCGAGGCTGCGGTGGCCGGGAGCATCCACTGCACTCCAGTCTGGGTGACAGAGTGAGACTCCAACTCAAATTTTTTAAAAATGACGCTCTAGCTCTGCAGGCTATCAAGCGCTTACACATATATCTTTGTCTCGTCCCATTGTCCCAGTAGAAATTCTCCCCACTCTACAGATGGAGCAACGGGGGCGTCAAGGCTCGGAGAGGTCAGGTATCTTTCTCAGGCCAAGGAGATGGCAGAGCCAGGCCTGGTATCCAGCTGTCTTAGCTCCTGGTTGATTTCTAGTCTCATAGCCCCCTTAACAGCCACTTGTATAGAATCAGGTCCACCAGTATCTGCAGAGCCCCTCCCGGGCCCTATGAGGTGGGTACGTGCAGCAGGCTTTGGAAAGTTGCAAGCAGCTTTGGTTTATTTGGGTGGGGGTCCTGATAGAAGTGTGTTAGGAATGCAGGTGGTATGGTGAGCTGAAAAGAGAAGGGGAGGAACAGAAAGATCAGAGCCATCAATCAGAAACGAGTCCCTGAAGGCAAGCCATTGGGATGACAAGAATCTTGGGTGAAGGTCCATCAAGGCCAAGTGTCAAGTTCATAGAGCTCTTGGTAACAGGCCTCTCTGCTATCTCCCTTTTCTGGTGCCAAATGTTCATGAATTTGCCCTCATCTTCCTGGTTTTAACTTGTCTCCACACCCCATGGGCCTCCTCCCCCATCCATGTCCCTCTTTGCTGGTTCCCTCTTCCAGGAATAGGTGACCAAGGTAGTACTAGAATCCAGAAAAAAGCTTCAAATTCCAGCCTCTCATTTCCTTCTGCTCTCCTTGCAGCCGGAACACCTAAGTGCTTTCCGCAACAAGCTCTCTCAATGGTCGGAACTTTCTCCCAAATCAGCACTTTTTCATGCTACATTAGCATTTATTGGTTTGATATTTACATTTGGCAAAGGAGCACCCAGTCCCTGGGTCCCTGGGAGCATACACCATCAACTGAAACAGACGCTAATTGTCATTCATTCCCCTTCCTTCCCTCTCAGCCCCTCCCCAACTGCCACCTGCCTTGTCCTTCTCCCACTCTCAGTCCATGTAAAAAAAAAGTTCCAGAGAGTTATCTCTACCGCCCCAAAGTTTCGCTGATAAACAGGAACCCTGCCCAGAGGAATGAGGGTTTCCCAAAACAAAAATTCTTCCAGGGCCAATCTGAATTTGAATCGCAGTTATATGTGTACATGCTAACTTCTCCTTCAGAGTATAATCTCCTTGAAAGCAGGGAGCTATTTTGGGTCTGAATTTCTCCATATTCCCCTCCAAGGCCAAGGCCCAAGCTATGCAAGAGTAGGTTCTCAAGGAACATTTGTCTTCTCTGGAATTAGTAGGAAAAATCCCTACCTCCCTCCGACAGCTGCGGTGAAAGAGGGTGGAGGAAATATGCAAGGAATACAAGAGGAACGGGGGCCACATAGAAAGAGCAAAGTTCTCTTTCCCTTTCAAAATCTCCTACACATTTAGTCAGGAGCTCAACCCTGCGAAGTTGTGGTGGAGGGAGGAAGCTGTGTGGTAATGTGGTTAGAGCTCAGCTAGAGCTGTCTCCAAAAGTCAGTGCAACTGTGTGACTAGTGCAGGCCTGTTAATTCCATCTCTCTGGGCCTCAGTTTCCTTTTTTGTTAAAAATCAGGATGATGAGAGTTTTTCCCCTCATGGGCTGGTTGTGAGGATTAAGTGAGATCAGGCGTGTAACAGGCTTAGGGGACCCTGCAGGGTATACTGTAGGCTTAGGAGATGGTGGTTCCTGGTATTTATTTGGGCCTGTGGCCCCACGCCTGTGAAAGTCCTACTCCTAAGGGCCTCTCGGTATATTTATGTTCTCCCCTGTGGTTTTCAAAGGGCAGGCTCTCACAGGAGCCTCAGAACCTTGCTGCTCAAAATAAGGCCTGTAGACTGGCAGCAGGAGCATCACCTGGGGAGGCTGTTAGAAAGGCAGACCCTTGAACTCCATCCTAGACATGCTGAACCCTAATCTACATTTTTAAGAAGACCCGGCTGGGCATGATGGCTCACACCTGTAATCTTAGCACTCTGGGAGGCCGAGGCGGGAAAACTGTTTCGGCCCAGGAGTTTGAGACCAGCCTGGGAAACAGCGAGACCTAGTCTCTACAGAAAACGCAAAAATTAGTTGGGTGTAGTGGCACGAGCCTGTAGTCCCAGCTACTAGGGAAACTGAGATGCGAGGACCACCTGAGCCCAGGAAGTTGAGGCTATGGTGAGTCGGGATTATGCCACTTCACTCCAGCTGGTGACAGAGTGAGACCTTGTCTCAAAAAAAGAAAAAAAAAATCAAAGATCCATAGGCGGCTTGTAGGCACATAAAAGTTTGGGCATTTCAGAAAACCCTTGAGAAATATGCAATGTAGAAATGACTACTGCCAATTTGAGGATGAGAATACTTCCTCAAAGAATTGATGACTTATTTTGCCCAAACTCTTGAGCATCTAGAAGAGATAAGAGGGCTTGTGACTTCTGTGTGTACTGAAAACTTTTCTCTACCTGTTGTTCCTTCAAGGCTCAGCACACCCCAGTGGAGGGCGGAGATGAGTAAGTCAAAGATGAAGGGGTTCATCTGCAGCCCCAATTCCATGAAGGGAGAAGGAATGTCTGCCTGCTGTCTGTGTCTAGAGTTCACCCTGAGGAGTATGGGATATTGGCCCATAGGCTTGAATTGGGATAACAAGAAGGTCAGAGAAAAATGTCATGCCAGCAAACACAAGCATTCTTTTGTTGAAGTAGAATTTTTTTTTTTTTTGGTTGGAGTCTCACTCCTTTGCCCAGGCTGGAGTGCAGTGGCACGCATGCTCACGGTCACCCCAGCGTTGACCTTCTGGGCTCCAGCAATCCTTCCGCCCCAGCCTTCCGAGTAGCCGGAACTACAGATGCACGCTACCACGCCCGGCTATTTTTTATTTTATTGTAGAGACGAGGTCTCGCCAAGTTGCCCCGGCTGGTCTCGAACCCACCGGCTCAGGCAATCTCGCCTTGGCCTCCCAAGGTGCTGGGATTACAGGCTGAGCCACCAAGCCCGGCAAAGTAGAATTTTTGAAAGGTTAAAAAAACTTGCCTGTCATGTAAACATAAAATGACAACATGTCAAAGATTTGATTTAACTCATTGAATGAGGAAACCTGTAAGATGTTACAACCAGCCCCAATGTGAGAATGTGAGGGGCTAGATATTTATTGGCAATTTTAAAAATTTATTTCTTTATATTTTAGAGTCAGAATCTCTCTCTCAATTGCCCAGGCTGGAGTGCAATGGCACAATCATAGCTCACTGTGACCTCGAACTCCTGGTCTCAAGCGATCTTTCCACTTCAGCCTCCCTAGTATGTGGGACTACAGGCACACACCATCATGCCCAGCTAATTTTTATTTCTTTGGTAGGGATGGGATTTCACTATGTTGACTAGGCTGGTCTCTAACTTTTGGCCTCAAGTAATCCTCCTGCCTCAGCCTCCCAAAGTGTTGGGATTACAGGCATGAGCCACTGTGTCTGGCTATAGGCAATCTAATAGAAAAATATTAGGACGAGATAGCTGGGTTAGAAAGTATTTGCATCTCTTCCAGACAAAAATCTATTTTTAAAAAAATTTATTTTGAGTCAGAGTCTCACTATCGCCCAGGCTGGAGTGCAGTGGCACACTCACAACCACCATAACCTTGACCTGCTGGGCTCAGGCAATCCTTCCACCTCAGACTTCCAAATAACTGGAACTACAGGCGCGTACCACCACTTCCAGCTAAGTTTTTGATTTACTGTAGAGACAAGGTCTTGCCAAGTTGCCCAGGCTGGTCTCAAACCCTGGGCTCAGGCAATCCTCTCGCCTCAACCTCCCAAAGTGCTGGGATTATAGGTGTGAGCCACCATACCTGACCCAGACAAAAATCTAAAGTTAACCTTTGCCTCTACAGGGGCAATCAAAAGTACAAGCCCAGTTTCCCCCTGCAAGAACATCCAATAATCTTTTTTGCCTATTTCCAACTTGGGATAATTTTTCCTGACACTACCCTCTGCTAGTCCTTGAGAATCCGGAAATAGCTGCTGCCTGAGAATTACCCTTGGAATGGAATGTGGGCCTTGGAAGAAAGGGGGAAAGAAAGGATGAACAAACCCCTATTCTACCAGATCTGGAGTGTGCTTTCCTATCTACCTTCCCTGGGTCCTGCAGAACATGTGCGACTGCTCCCAGAGAGCATGAGTTGGCATCATGCAGGGGAGAATGGCGGTTCACGGGAAGGAGACAAGGCAGCCTGCTCCTGACTCCCATTCTCTTTAACCTTGGCCATGGCACAGAGGGAGATGATGTATCTGCAAACATATGCAGCCTTGTCCAAAATATTTTCCCCTCCTATGTAGTTCTTGCCAATATTGTTAATCTGTGGGTTGACTTTAGACCAAAATAAATCTCCCAGCCCTGGCCACCAGCTAGCTAATTTTACTTTGTAACCAGGGAATAGAAAGTGCGGGCCCTCAGTCGACCATTCTGTGTTTATTTCGTTTTCTCTCTGCTGCAGTTAAAAATCACATTTGGAAAAGTAGACCCTTTATGCAAAAGAACAGACTGAGAGAAACAGCCGCAAAGATGGATGGATTGAAAACGGCAAGTTCTATCATCACCTTGCGCATTTTCCTTTCTTCGCAGGATTCTGACCGTGCCCCGTGGCCTCTTCCATGATGTCTGGAGTTGCAACATATGCCAAAAAGCCAAAGGATACGTGGCCATTTGGGGAGGATTTTCTTATGGGCTTGAAGAAATTGCATTGGAATTTCAGTAGGAGGGCTGTGAGTGGCCTCTGTCTTTGGCGCTGGATACGTCCCGTCACTTTTATAATCACTACCTAAGAGATTTTAACTCTGGGTTCTCCCTAACTAAGTCCAGAGAAAGCAAGTGGGTAGAACCTTAACACGTCAGAGCCAGAAGGCACCTTGAAGGGCATGGAGTCCAATCCTGCTAACTGAGAAATGGTTGGGAGCACAGACTTGAAGTCACATAGCCCCAGTTTGAACTTGACTCCACCACTTACTAGCTATGTGACCTTGGACAAGTTTCTCACCTCCGCTTGGGTTTCCTCATCTGTAAAATGGGGATGGTGATCATTGTACCTACTTTGAAGGACTGTAGTGGGGACTAAATGAGTTCACATATATAAAACCCCCCAAACAGTACAAAGCATACAATAAGCGCTGTATTAGGAAATGAGACTCAGAGAGGAGGAGCAACCACCCCAAAGTCACTCAGGGAGTTGGCAAACTCTGTTGGATTCGATAAAAAAAGAAGAGAGATTATTGCCTCTTGGAAATTTTGACTAATAACTGTTTTCTTTGCCTGTGTCACGTCAATCTCTCTCAACGCTTGGAGGAAACGCTAATGTGGAAGTCAGGGCGGTGCATTCTGGTTCGGGCATGCCGTTGACTGATGGTGTCCCTACTGGTTGTTAGCTTTGGGCTGGATGGTCTCTGGGATTCCTGTTGGTACTAACATCTTATAATTCAAAATTAGGGTTTGCATCCTCCATTCAAGCCTGTCTTTTCCTACAACACTCTATGCACTCCCCCCCCCCCCCCCCCCATTTTCCTCTGACATTTTGTCCAACTCTATCCCATGGACATCAACAACCAGCTTCCTCTTTGCTTACTCTCTCTGCTCCTGCCCTTATAACTCCCGCCCCTTCTCCCCTCTGCTAGGGCAATCATGGTCATCAGTTGCCTCACACCTGAGCCTTGCAGTTGCCGTATTTGATTATACATGAACAGTTTTGCAGGTGCCTTGAAAGTAGAAGCTTCATGGATTCTTTATCATGACCCACTTTGAGAGCCTGATAGAGTGCCCCTGGCAGGGCTTATTCACTATGGTTTGTTGACTGGCTCCAAAACAAGTTGGTATATTGGATGAAATCTTATATTATCATGACCTCCTCTAATACGTTCAGTACAGCTGTTATAGGTGTCTTTGCTTGCAAGGAAGCCAGTATTATCAAACTTCAAAACCTGATAAAAAGGGTATTTTAGAACAATTATAATTGCAAACTTGAAAATGTCAAGCTGGAACATAGGAGTATGCTAGATACTTCCCCTGCTACCCTACTTTCTCCCCAGCCCCATCCCATATTCCCTCTCCCTAAAATACAAGTCCAAGTCAAATGTTAAGTTACCACCTATTGGTGAAATTGGGCACTGCAGCCTAGCTCTATGAGACATTGTAAATGCCTGGACAACAGTAAGTGGAGGCTGGGCGCAGTGGCTCAAGCCTGTAATTCCAGCACTTTGGGAGGCCTAGGCAAGAGGATTGCCTGAGTCCAGGGGTTTGAGGCCAGCCTGGGCAACTTGGTATGACCTCGTCTCCACAACATATCAAAAAGAAAAAATTAACTGGGTGTGGTAGTGCATGCCTGTAGTTCCGTCTACCTGGAAAGCTGAGGCAGAAAGATTGTCAGAGCTGATGCTGGGGTGGCTGTGAGCATGCCACCGCACTCCAACCTGGGTGATAGAGCAAGACTGTGACTCAAAAAAAAATTAAGTGGAGATCTTTTTATGGTTTGTAAGTGTGATGATTGGATTTTCATGCTATTGTGTGAGATAGGCCTCCCTCAAACCTTGTTATGACATTGGTACATTATCCATCTGATGTGGGGAAAAAAAGTGAGTGGAATTTGAAATGTTGGTTGCTGAGAAGGTAGAGTCGGCATGGCCCAGAGAAATATCTTTTGGATTAGGCTGATCCTGAGGGAGGAGTGAGGGCTAATAGCAGGGTTGGGGGTGGGGGGAGTCCTAGAGTAAGAGAGAAACTATTAAGCACTGTAAGGGCAGCAGAGGAAAAGTAATGGGGACATTAACTTTTGTATTGCATACTACACTGGTATATATATAAAACAAGGCTCAGTGTATATATAACTGGGCTGACCACCAATGTAATACTGCCTTGCCTAGAGCTTTGTCCTTAGTTAAAGGTGCTAGAGCCCAATTTAAAATTCTACCTTGGAGAACAAGGAAAAAAGAAGTTTCATAATAGATTTGGGATGGGTTGTATTTTCAAAAGATGGCTGCAACAATATCCCATACACTTTTCTGCCATGTGATCTGCCACTCCCCCATCAAGCAGAGGAGACTATGTCTCCACTTCCTTGAATCTGGGTGGATTCTGTGACTGTTTCAACCGATAGAATGAGCTGGAAGTGAAACTGTGTAATTTTCAGGGTGAGTTCACAGAAAGCCTTGCAGCTTCTATCAACCTGACTAGAATGCTTACTCTTGAGATATTCCTTCTTGTAACCCAGCCACCATGCTGTGAGAAGCCAAATCTATATGGAGAGGACACGTATAAGGCAATTGAGTCAACAGCCACAGTTGACTACTAACCTTGTGAGTGCGCCATCTTGGACATCCAGTTTGGTTAAGCCTTCACGATTCCAGCCCCAGCTGACACTTGATTGCCACCACATGAAAGCTAGAGGTGAAAATCCCCCAGCTGAGCCCAGCCAACTCACAGACTGTGAGAGACAATAGTAAATTGTTGTTCTAAGCCGCTAGGTTTGGAGCACCATGCAGTAATAGGTAATCAGGACAGTAGCAACTTTGGTTAGACATAGGAGCCTTGGGATGACACATAATTAGATAACTTTTTAAAACCTTAAATTCAGCTCTAGGGCAATGGATCCCTAACATCATAGAGTTGTCAGTTTCAGTTCACATCTGCTGCACTTCCGGAGAAAGCAAGCAAGCATGTGCATTTCCTGACAGGTGTCCTCTTGCATCCTCATCTGTGTGACTACGGAACTTAGTGTCTCTCACACATTTCAGTATGGTACTTGGTGCCCCATTTGCAGGCCCTGAGGGAAGAACCCATGTGCCATGCTGTTGTTTTCAGAAAGTTTCATGGACGGGACTGTGCCATCATGGCAAAAATCTACCCACACATTTTCTTTTAATCATCAATGTGTAATTTACATGTAATAAACTGTACCTATTTTAAGTATACACCTTTAGTGTAAACCTATAGTTTGCTGAGTTTTGACCCATGCAACTGCCACTATAATAAAAGAAGAGAACATCTTCAAAACCCCAGAAAGTTACCCTGTGTCCCCTTTGCAGCCAAACCCCCTCTTCCCTTCCTCAGCCCCAGACAAACACTGATTTACTTTGCCACTGTAGATCCTTTTTTGTTTTTTCAGGTGTTTTCTATAGATGAAATATCATAGGATACACTCTTATGTAACTGTATATTATTTTAGCATAATATTTTTGAGGTTCATCCATGTTGTTGTGTGTGTCTATAGTTAATTTCTTTTCATTGCCGAGTGGTATACCATTGCATGAACATATCACAATTTGTCTATTCATTCTCCCATTGATGGACATTTGGATTGTTTATAGTTTGGGACTATTATGAATGTAATTGCTTTGAATGTTCATGTACAAGATTTTGTGGACATACGTTTTTGTTTCATTTGGTTAAGTATCTGAGAGTGCTATTACTGGGTTAAATGATAATTGTATATTTAACTTTATAGGAAACTGGCAAATTGTTTTACATACCCACCAGTAAAGTATGAGCGTTCCAGTTTCTCCATATTCTTATCAACACTTGACATTTTCAGTCTTTTTATTGTGGCATCTTTGGTGAGTGTAATGGCACTTCGTTTTGTCATAGGTTTTTTTTGTTTTGTTTTGTTTTGAGTTGGAGTATCACTCTGTTGCTCAGGCTGGAGTGCAGTGACATGCTCACGGCCACCCCAGCATCCACCTGCTAGACTCTGGTGATCCTTCTGCCTCAGTCTTCCAAGTAACCAGAACTATAGGTACGTGCTACCACATCCGGGTAATTTTTTTGATTTGTTGTGGAGACGAGGTCTCGCGATGTTGCCCAGGCTGGTCTTGAGCCCGTGGAGTCAGGTAATCCTTTTGCCTTGGCCTCCCAAAGTACTGGGATTACAGACTTGAGCCACCATGCCTGGTCTGCCATAGGTTTTAAACTGTCTCCCACTGGGGTGTCAACAGGGTCTTGTTTTTTCACTGCTACAATCCCAGCACCTGGAACAGTATGTAAGAAATATTTTTTTAATAAATGAGTTCATGTCTCCCTGAACTTTTGTATATTTCTGAAATTTTGATTTCTGTAGGGACTATTGTGCACAGAGAATTTATGCACTTATAGTTGTGAGAGAGATTGACAAACTGCTTTTGCAAAATGCTGAACCATTTATTCTTTTGCCAACACTGGTTATTGTTAATTGTTTAAATTTTTCTACCAATCAAACAAGTTAAGAATGGTATTTCATTTGGGCTTTAATTTTACTTTACTCTTAGCAGTGAATGAAATTGACTGCCTTTTCATATGTTAATGGGCCTTTTTTTTTTTTGAGTTGGAACCTCACTCCATCACCAGGTTGGAGTGCAGTGGCACACTCACGGCCACCCAGTGTCAACCTGCTGGGCGGCGATCCTTCCACCTCAGCCTTCCAAGTAGCTGGAACTACAGGTGTGCGCTACTGTGCCCAGCTAGTTTTTTATTTTATTGTAGAGATGAGATCTCACCAAGTTGCCCAGGCTAGTCTCAAACCCGCAGTCTCAGGCAATCCACTTGTCTGGGTCTTCCAAAGTGCTGGGATTACAGGCTGAGCCACCAAGCCTGGCCTAGTTTATTTCTTATTGAGTTTTTTTTTTTTTTTCAGATTAATTTATAGAAATGCTTTGTTTATTGGAGATGTTAATGTTTAGTCTGTGATGTATGTTGCAAACATTTTGTGGAGTTACAAGCAGAATGGTCCAATGATGACTCCAGAAACCCTTCTCATGTTGCCTACTTGGGCTGAGGGCCCTTCCCTCCCCCTACCTGGAGTGGCTGTGAATGAACCCAAGGTTGCACTGGGCCGAGGGCTCCCCTTTCTTGAGCATGCTTACCCCTTAAGTCTTAACTGTTTACTCCCTGTATGTGAAGCCACTCCAAACTTACACAATCGAAAGGTAGTGAACAGGGTGGGGAGGTGCAGGTTCCCTCCCCTGGATCACAGTAGGCTGATGCAAGAACAGTCCGTGTGCCTCATGTCACTGAGCACCTACTTGAAAAACTCCCCAATAAAACCTGCTCCCTGCCGGGCGTAGTAGCTCACGCCTGTAATCCCAGCACTTTGGGAGTTGGAGGCAAGAGGATTGAATGAGTTCACAGTTCGAGACCAGCTTGGGCAACATGGCAAGACCTCGTCTCTACAATAAATCAAAAAAATTGGCCAGGTGTGGTGGAGCATGCCTGTGGTTCCAGCTGCTTGGAAGGCAGAGGCAGAAGGATCGCCTGAACCTAGCAGGTCAACTCTGGGGTGGCCGTGAGTGTGCTACTGCACTCCAGCCTGGGCGACGGAGTGAGACTCCAACTCAAAAAAACCTCAAAAAACAAAACAAAACCAAAAGCAAAAGAAACCTGCTCCCTATACATGGTGGCGTTTGTCTTCATCTTCTCTGTGCAGCTTCTCCCAGTCTGTCACTTCTCATAGACATTGTTTATGCTGTCTTTCTTCATACACAAGCTTTTAAATTATTTATGTATTTATTTGCTTGTTTATTTATCTTAGAGACAGGGTCTCACTATGTTGCCCAGGCTGGCCTCAAATTCTTGGGCTCAATTGATCCTCTAGCCTCAGTCTTCTGAGTTTCTGATATCAGAAATGTATAATGCCAGGTGCAGTGGCTCATGCCTGTAATCCCAGCACTTTGAGAGGCAGAGGTGAGAGGATTGCCTTACTCCAGGGATTCAAGGTCAGCCCAGGCAGCTTGGCAAAACCTCGTCTCTGCAATATATAAAAAAAAATAGGCCGGGTTTGGTGGCTCAGCCTGTAATCCCTACACTTTGGGAGGCCGAGGCAAGTAGATTGTCTGAGCCTGTGGCTTCAAGACCAGCCTGGGCAACTTGGTAAGACCTTGTCTCTATAATAAATCAAAAATTAGCCTGACATGGTAGCATTCACCTGTAGTTCCAGCTACTTAGAAGACCGAGGCGGAAGGATCGCCAGAGCCCAGCAGGTTGACGCTGGGGTGGCCGTGAGTGTGCCACTGCACTCCAGCCTAGGCGACAGATTGAGACTCCAACTCAAAAAAAGAAATAGCTGGGCGTGGTGGCATGCGCCTGTAGTTGCAGCTACTAGGAAGGCTTGCCCGAGTCCTGTGGACCGAGGCTGTGGTGGCTATGAGTGTGCCACTGCATTCCAGCCTGGGCAACAGAGTGAGACTCCAACTCAAAAAAAGATAAGAAAAGAAAAAAGAAATGCACACCACCACACTTGGCTTAAGGTTTTACTTTTATATAGTTAAATCTGTCAATCTTTCCCATGACTTCTGGATTTCATGGCTTGCCTAGGAAGGCTTTTCTCACCCCAATAGTGTCAAAATTTATTTTGCATTTTCTTCTAGTTCTTTTACATGTTTCTAATGTTTAGTTCCTTCATCTGCCTGGAATACACTTAAAGATGCGGGGCTGTTCACCTTCCAGAAGTCAAACAGCAGAGCTTCTGTCTCTGGAGCTGATTGTAATGTTACCATAGTGTATGTGTTATTTATTGCTGTATGACACATTACACCAAAACTTAATGGTTTAAAACAACAACAAACACTTATTACCTCGCGGTTTCTATGAGTCAAGTATTCAGGAGCAGCTTAGCTGGGTGGTTCTGGCTCAGGGTCTCTCATGAGATTGCAGTCCGGATGTTGACTGGGGCTGCGGTTATCTGAAGGCTTGACTGAGGCCAGAGGATTCACTTCCAAGATGGTTGGTTCATTTGCACAGCTGTTGGCAGGAGATCCCAGTTCCTCACCATATGGACCTCTCCATAGGGCTACTTGAGCATCCACACAATATGGCCGCTGGCTTCCCCTAGATAGATTGACCCATGAGACAACAAAGCAGAAGCCACAAAGTCTTTGATAATTCAACCTCAGAAGTCACACTCTGTCGTTCTCACAACATCCTATTAGTCAGGAAAGGGAGATACAAAGTCATGAATAACAGGAGGTGGGGATCACAGAGACCACCTTGGAGGTAGGCTGTTGCAGCATTGTCTGGCTAACATTCTTTTTTTTTTTTTTTTTTTTGACTTGGAGTCTCACTCTGTCGCCCAGACTGGAGTGCAGTGGCCGCTCCCGGCCACCGCAGCCTCGACCTGCTGGGTTCCAGCGATCCTTCCGCCTCAGCCTTCCGAGGATCCGGAATTACAGGCATGCGCTACCATGCCCGGCTGATTTTTTATTTATTTATTGTGGAGATGAGGTCTCGCCAAGTTGCCCAGGCGGTTCTTGAACCCGCGGGCTCAGGCAATCCACTCATCTCAGCCTCCCAAGTCACGGGATTACTGGCTGAGGCACCAAACCCGGCTATGGCTAACATTCTTGACTCTAATTCCTGGCTGTGGGGCCAAAGTACAGTCAAGATAGTGAAGAACTATCAAAGGGGACAATAACTCCATATGTCTGATGAGGAAATCAACTATTTTGGCTATGAGTATATGGGTCCCAAAGACTCTTATTTAATTTTGCTGCTTAGAACCAAGGAGAAAGACATATTTTTATTTTTATTTTTATTTTTATTTTTTGAGTCGTAGTCTTGCTCTGTCGCCCAGGCTGAAGTGCAGTGTCACGCTCCTGGCCACCGCAGCCTCGACCTGCTGGGTTCAGGTCATCCTTCTGCCTCAGCCTTCCAAGTAGCTGGAACTATAGGTGTATGCCACCATGCCCGGCTACTTTTTTTGATTTATTGTAGAGGCAAAATCTCGCCATGTTGCCCAGGCTGGTCTCGAACCCCTGATCTCAGGTAATCCTCTCACCTCCGCCACTCAAAGTGCTGGGATTACAGGCATGAGCCACCCTCCCTGGTGAAAGACATATTTTTCAAAGTGAATCAAACTGGGTGACAGATGGGGCCAAGGCTTAATCCCAGGGTTTCTGATACAAATTCCATGATTTTCTCTGCTCTCCTGCAAGCACTCACTGATCCTTGCTAGATATGTTGGTCAAAGTCCAGTCAAGAAATTACTCCAGGTATTTTGAACAGATAGAATTTAATGCACAAAATTATTTACACATGTGATGAAAAAACCGAGAAGCCAATCAGGACAAGGTGAGAGAGCCCAGAGATAAGCAACTACAGCAAACTTCTGCCACCCTAGAGGCAGAGGTGTTGGGCAGAGCCAGATCATGAGGCCCCAGCAGCTGGGGTCAGCAGGCAGAAGCTGGACTTGCTGTGAGCCTGTCCACTGGGGTCTGGGGCCCCAGACGAGCTCAGCTGCTGAAACAGAAAGCAAAGAGAAGAAATTCCCTGACTTTTCCCTTCCTCCTGTTCTCTGGACTCCTCCTCATGCCTTCAGTTGTTGAACCCAGTGGATGCCAGGAAACACACAGATTGTGCAGCGCAGAGGAAGAGCAGGTATGGGCATATGGCCGATCTTATTCTCCCAACATGGCCACCACACTTCTGGTCCCATGTATTCTTCTAGAAGCATGACGTTCTCCCATCAACAGGTGGAGTCTGAATCCCTCTCCTCCATCCTGGGTGGGACTTTGTAGTTGCCTAGATGAATAGAATGGAGCAGACGTGTTGCTCTGTGACTTCTGAGGCTGGGTGACAAGAGGTGATGCGGCTTCTGCTTGGCTCCCTCTTGCTCTCGGGAAACTCTTCCTTAGAACTCAGTCACCGTGCTATGAGCAAGCCCACACCAGCCCCGTGGACAGTTCACATGGAGAAGTGGGGAGTCTGTGGGGTGAGAAACTGAGGTTCCAGCTGATGACTATTATTATTATTATTATTATTTTCAGTTGGAGCCTCACTCTGTCTCCCAGGCTGGAGTGCAGTGGGACACTCACGTCGACCTGCTGGGCTCTGATGATCCTTCTGCCTCACTCTTCCAAGCAGTCGGAACTACATGTGTGCACTACCATGCCTGGCTAATTTTTTATTTATTGTAGAGATGAGGTCTCACCAAGTTGCCTGGGCTGGTCTCAAACCCATGGGCTCAGGCAATCTACTCATCTCAGCCTCCCAAAGTTCTGGGATTACAGGCTGAGCCACCAAGCCAGGCCTGACTATTATTTTTATTTTTTTATAAGTCAGAATCTTGCTCTATGACCCAGGCTGGAGTGCAGCGGCATAATCACGGCTTACCGTAGCCTCGACCTCCTGGGTCAGTCAGGTGATCCTTCCGCCTCAGCCTCTCCAGTACCTGGAACTACATGCGCATGCCACCATGCCTGGCTTATTTTTTTTATTTTTTGTAGAGAGGAGGTCTCACTTATGTTGTCCAACCTGGCCTCAAACTCCTGGGCTCAAGCAATCTTCTCACTTAGGCCTCCCAAAATGCTGGGATTACAGGCGTAAGCCACTGTTCCCAGCTCCTAATAACCATTATCTTTCAGACCTCAGCCTCCAAGTCTTCCAGCTGAGGCCCCAGATGTCGCAGAGAGAAAAGCTGTTCATACTGTCCCCGTCTGAATTTCTGATCTGCAGTGTCTGTGGACATAATGATTTTATCTCTACCACAAAGTCTTGGGAAGATTTGTTACATAGCTAGCGTGACTGGGACAGCTAGGGAAGGGGTGGGAGAAGTTTGGGTGCATAGTTAGGGCTCAGGACAATACCCTGTCAGATTTTCTCTGTTGGGGCAGAATCCCAATCAATATTTGGATTTGGTTTGAGAGCACATGGAAGTTGGTCTCACCGCTCTGCAAATTCTTAAAACCTCGGGGTTTTGTTTTGTTTTCTTTTTCAGTTGTGGTCTCACTTTGTCGCCCAGGCTGGAGTGCAGTGACATGATCCCAGGTCACCACAACCTCGACCTCCTGGGCTTAGGCAGTCCTCCCATCTCAGCCTCCCCAGTAGCCTGGCTAATTTTTTTTAATTTTTATAAAACGAGGTCTTGCTATGTTGCCCAGGCTAGTCTTGAACTTTTGGGCTCAAGCAATCTTCCTGCTTCTACCTCCCAAAGTGTTGGGATTACAGGCGTGAGCCACCGCTCCTGGCAAACCTTGATTTTGAACCCCCCCCTTAAAGAATTCATGACCTCATGTAATAGATATGTACCGAGTGCCTATATCGTGGTAGACAGTAGATATACACTTGAAAATAAAACAGGCACAGTCCCCAACCTCAGACAGAAAATGAATTACCTTATAAGTAAATATATAATTACAAATCCAAAAAATGCTCTGAAGGAAAAATATCAGATGCCCTGAGACATTGTGTAATACAGGATCTGGAATTTGTTTGGGGTGTTGGCGAAACATCTCTTAGGAAGTGATATTTTTCTCTCTAGCTCACTCGCGATTGCACGCACGCACTCTTTTTCTCTCTTTTCATCTATCTCTTTGCTTTCCTAAACTTGCTTATTTCTTCAAAGCCATAAAATGTCTTGTAATACACTTTTAAAAGTCAGCAAAAGGAGATTTTTTTCCCACAGAAAATGGCATTTGGACATATATACACCAGAAAAGGATTCACCCACAAGAAACCAGGCATCACTGAGAGCTTTTGCGGGGAGATACATGAAAATTAGGGACTCCCTCCCTCAAAGAATGCTCAGATGGGCTTGTGCGCTGAATTTGTCATAGAGCTTCAGAGGAGCAACTCTTAGGCCTCGGGAACCAGAGACTGCAGGTTACTGGGCATGTGTGACTGGTCTCAGCTGTTACCTATTATTTCCAGAAAACACCAGAAAAGAAGGGATGGTGTTAGGGGCTGCAGGGGGACCTTAGGGGGTGAGGGGGCTGCACCTGGGAATCCAAGGGGTGGGGACTGGGTTGCAGGCTGGGGACAAGCCCAAAGAGCAAGTCGGGTCCCTGTCACAGCCACTGTGCTGTGACCCGAGTCTGTCTGTCCCTGCATAGAAAGGTAGATGGAGATCACGACTTGTAGCAGGAAAAGGGGCAGGTCTGAGACAATTCCCAAGGCTCCTGATTTCCGTTCCCCCAGCAAAGGGGGTTTCCTGTGGAGATGGGCCTGGGATCTTTACATCTGCCGGTCTCTCTCCACGGGACCCTCCTGCCTGTGGTGGCATCTGTCTGGTCAACCCGCAGTAACCTCACACAGCACTCTTCCAACTGTAGTTCAAACATGAACTTGACTGTGGACGTTGATGATGCTTGGTGATTTCGTCCCTCCCACTAGGAGCAGCCATGGCGGTCGCTGCTGTAGCCGGCATTCCTACAGCCTGGCTCCTGGAAAAGGCTCACCAAACTTTGATCGCAGGGACGCTCTTCCAACATGCAGCCGGACTCTCAAAGTTGCGGTCCTGCTTCCCAAGACTCTAAGGCACACTCAGGGCTCCTGCAGAGACAGAAAGATACGGAGGGCTTTAAGCTGTGTCTGCCTTAATGGTGCTTCTCGGGCTCACCTCTGGCTTGTTCCATCCCGGTGTGCTTTCTGCTCTGATGATCCCCTCCCCAAAGATACGGAGACCAGACTGATGAACGGATGATCGTCTCAGACAGGGTTGCCCTTCACTTTGTTGGAGTCCAGGGCAGGAGTACACACAGAGGCCTGCATACTATGTCTATAACCATTTAACAATGAAAATCAAGCTTACAGACCGTTACATAAAAGCTGTTGAGGAATATGACTCAACAGTGATGGGAAAGGCCAGGTTTGAATTTAGACTTTTTTTTTTGAGTGGGAGCCTTACTCTGTCGCCCAGGCTGGAGTGCAGTGGCACGCTCACGATCACTCCAACATCAACCTGCTGCACTCAGGTGATCCTTCCGCCTCAGCCTTCCAAGTAGCCAGAACTAAGGCATGCGATACCACACCCAGCTAATTTTTTTACTTATTGTAGAGACAAGGTCTCACCATGCTGTCCAGGCTGGTCTTGAACCCACGGACTGAGGCAATCCTCTCGCCTCTGCCTCCCAAAGTGCTGGGATTACAGACTTGAGCCACCACGCCTGGTCTAGACTTCTTTTAAAAATTTATTTTATTAATATTATTCATTTGAGTCAGAGTCTCACTCTGTCACCCAGGCTGGAGTGCAGTGGCCCACTCATGGCCACCGCAGCCTTGACCTGCTAGGGCCGGATCCTTTTGCCTCAGTCTCCCAAGTAGCTGGAACTACAGGCGTGTACCACCATGCCCGACTAATTTTTTGATTTATTGTAGAGATGAGATCTCGCCAAGTTGTTCAGGCTGGTCTCGAATCCCTGGACTCGGGTAATCCTCTAGTCGCTGATTCCCAAAGTGCTGGGATTATGGCCATGGGCCACCACACCCGGCCTGAATTTACACTTCCTGGACTTAGGAGCTTCAGAGTTCTGCACCAGAGCATAGCAACATGGCGATAGCTGGTTCCCAGCCCCAGTCTGTCCCTCTTTCTCATCCTACCTCTGAGGCTTGGGCCCCCCACCCCCACTGGGAGGGACCTCCTGTGCAGACGTGTCCCCCTCGCCCAGCCCCTGAGTTTCAGCTCTGTCCACTTTCCTCCCCTCAACCCCAAACACTCCTTCTGCAAACAGTCCCCTGCTGACTCCTGCTCTGACCTAAGGTTGTGCTCTGGTCTGAATGTGTCCCTCCCAAATTTATCTGTTGAAATTCCATTGTCAATGTGATGGTGTTAAGAGGTGGGACCTTTAAGAGGTGATTAAGTCACAAGGGCGGAGCCTTCTCGAGTGGGATTAGTGACCTTATAAAAGAGGTGTGAGGGAGCTGTTTGTCTCTTCTGCCATGTTAGGAAGCAGCAAGAGGTGCCAGCTTAGAAACAGAGAGGCCGGGCTAGGAGGCTCAGCCTGTAATCCCAGCACTTTGGGAGACCAAGGCGAGTGGACTGCCTGAGCCTGTGGGTTCAAGACCAGCCCGGGCAACTTGGTGAGACCTCGTCTCTACAATACATCCACAAAAAAAAAAAAAAAAAAAGCCAGGCGTGGTAGCACACGTCTGTAGTTCCAGCTACTTGGAAGGCTGAAGTGGAAGGATCGCCTGAGCCCAGCATGTCAACGCTGGGGTGGCTATGAGCGTGCCACTGCACTCCAGCCTGGGTGACAGAGTGAGACTCCAACTCAAAACAAAAAGAAAGAAAGAAACAGAGCAGCCCTCACCAGACAATGAATCTGTGGGCACCTTGATCTTGGACTTTCCAGGCTCCAGAACTGTGAGGAAATGACTTTCTGTTCTTTATCAACTACCCCGTCTCAGGTATTTTGTTATAGCAGCAGAACAGGACTAAGACAGGGTGTGAACAGATGGTGACATGTGCCCTTGGAACATGGGGAGGAGGCCTGGGTAGTCCCTGGTAGTAGGCATAGGGCTGGTTGGCAGGGAATTCTGGGGTCTCAGGATCCTAGAGTGCGTCCAGAAGGAGAGAAGAGGCTCTAGGTAGTGTGCCTTGGAGCCCGTGGACTCCTTGCCCCGTGGGCATAGGTGTGGCCAGAACAAGGCCCTCTGGAGCACAGGACCCAGGTCACTGGCCTTGACGACCCAGTTCTAAGGGAAAAAAGTTCTAAGGGTTTCCCTTGTAGTAGAGAGAAGACCAGATCTTATTCACTAGAAGTACTTTTTGTCCTGTTAGCCACCACTCATTTCCTTTTTCTTCTTCCTGGGCAGCTGCTGGAAACATTCCTTTGGGCTATTCACCTACCTGGCACCCATTATTCCAAGGACAATGCTACAAATATTTCACAAGAGGTCGCAGCGACTTGAGCCTGTAATTCCAGCACTTTGGGAGTCCGAGGTGAGAGCATTGCCTGAGCCCAGGGGTTCGAGACCAGCCTGGGCAACTTGGCGAGGTCTCATCTCTACAAATAGATAGATAGATAGATAGATAGATAGATAGATAGATAGATAGATAGATAGATAAGCCGGGTGTGGTGGCGCGCACCTGTAGTTCCAACTACTTAGAAGGCTGCAGTGGCCATGAGTGGGCCACTGCACTCCAACCTGGGCAACAGAGTGAGACTTTGACTCAAAAAAAACAAAGACAGCCGGGTTCGGTAGCTCAGCCTGTAATCCCACGCCTTTGGGAGGCTGAGGTGAGTGGATTGCCTGTGCCCACGGGTTCGAGACACGCCTGGGCAGCAAGACCTCATCTCTACAATAAATCAAAAAATCAGCCGGGCGTGGTAGCGTATGCCTGTAATTCCGGCTACTTGGAAGGCTGAGGCGGAAGGATCGCCAGAGCCCAGCAGGTCGAGGCTGCGGTGACCGGGAGTGGCCACTGCACTCCAGTCTGGGCGACAGAGTGAGACTCCGAATCAAAAAAAAAAAAAAAAAAAGACAAAGACAAAAAACCCCAAATAATTCACAGCTGTATAGTACGGGCAAGGACCAGTCAGAGCAGATGCTTGGGCCAGGCATTGACCCTTCTGTTGCTGGATCACAGAGAGTTAGAGGAGGAGCCTGGGCCACAAGGAGGGACATTGGGGAAGAGGCTTGGGGGAAGGGGCCACTTATCATCAGTATGAAAATATTTCAGTATGTTAACAATAGTGCTACTATACCTGTGAGCATCAGCTGTGCATTCTCCAAGTCTCCTCTGTATTTTATTAGGGGAAGCATTGTGCTCAGCTAAACCACTACACCCTCAGCCTCTCCCGAAGCTTAGAGGTGGCCAATGATATAAAATGGCCAATCTTCAAAGGAGCCCTTTCAGCTGGGAGGAGTTCCCTTTGCTCTTTGTTGTCTTTCCTAGACCTATCCTGCCTGGAATCATGATGGCTGGAGCTCCAGCAGCCATCTTGTGACCTTGGAGCTGGAAGCCCCATGCTAAAGAAAGCAAAGCAGAAATATAGAATGAGCCTGGGTCCCTGATGACTGTAGTCCCAGACTGCCCACCTCTGGACTTTTTTATGAGGGACAATAAACTTGAAATTTGTGTAAGCCTCTGTAGTTAGGTCTCTGTTATTAACACCTGAACTCACGTGGCAACTCATTTCAATTCCAGTCCTCAGTGCCCATGTCTCCTCATGCTGGTCCAGCGTCAGGGATGTGGATAGAAAAGGAAACAACATTAGGCATGCACTTTCCATGGGCTAGCTGTGTTTGTCAGCTAATCCTCAAAACCATTCTGGCCACTAGTGTGACTCTCCTCACTTTGACAGGTGAGAAAGCTGGTATGTGGCTTGAAGGGCAGGGGTAGGGGTGGAGGGGGTTGGTGGGGGGTGTTGGAATCACGGGGGGGGGAGGCTTGCAGCAGAACTGGAGCCAAGGCATGGGTCTCACAACCCATGTCTGCTCCACCACAACTGGGGTCCCCTTCCTGCCTGCCCCTGGGGGGATGTCTGGGAGACCCTCAGAGGCTGGGCATTGTTGGTTTGGACCGTGGCCTTTGAAGATCTCACAGCGCCTCACTGGCATCCAGGTGGGTATCTGTCTGTCTGGAAAAGTGAGATGAGGGGGCATCGAAAAGGAGCCTTTAAAAATTTTTTCTTGCCGGGTGCAATGGCTCACACCTGTAATCCCAGCACTTTGGGAGACTGAGGCGAGAGGATTGCCTGAGCCCAGGGGTTTGAGAACAGCCTGGGCAACTTGGCAAGACCCCATCTCTACAATAAAATTTTTTTTTTTTTTAGTTGAAGTCTCACTCTGTCGCCCAGACTGGAGTGCAGTGGTCTCTCCCGGCCACCGCAGCCTCGACCTGCTGGGCTCCGGCAATCCTTCCGCCTCAGCCTTCTAAGTAGCCGGAACTACAGGCGTGCGCTACCACACCCGGCTGATTTTTGATTTATTGTAGAGATGAGGTCTCGCCAAGTTGCTGGGGCGGGTCTCGAACCCGCGGGCTCAGGCAATCCACTCACCTCAGCCTCCCAAAGGCGCGGGACTACAGGCTGAGCCACCGAGCCCGGCGAATCAATTTTTTAAAAAATTACCCAGGCGTGATGGTGCACGCCTGTGGTTCCAGCTACTTGGAAAGCTGAGGCGGAAGGATCACCTGAGCCCAGCAGGTCAAGGCTGTGGTGGCCCTGAGCGTACCACTGCACTCCAGCCTGGGTGACTCAAAAAAAGAAAAATCTGTCTTTCCCCATTATTTCTCCCCCGGAAAATCTCAATAGGGCTCCAGGCCAGAGTGTAGGGAGGAGCTGTGAAGCAGACGGGCAAGCCTTCTGCCATCCATGCTAAGGGAGTCAAAAATTCTCAGGCAGAGGAGGAGGAGGAAGGGACCCATTTCCGAGGCAGGGGTTTCCAGGGGCCTGAGAAGGTGCTCGGGCATTGAAATCTGGGAGACTGCAGTGTCCTCCGCCTAGAACACTTGTTCCCCCTGAAATCTGAAGGTCCAGCTTCCTCCTGACCTCTAAGGGCAGCCACAGCAGGAGGGTTGTTTTCTGAGGCAGATTTATTATCTCAAAGGTCACTGGTAGAGCCCAGCACCTGGAGGACAAGTCCTTACCCCCTCTGGACCTCTCTACCCGACTCACTTCCATTCCTAGTACATTTTGAGGGGAGGGAGGACTTTCCTGAAGCCCTTTCTTTAGATATCCCCAAGTTCTCCATTCCCCATCTTTCTCTTCAGGGGCCAAGGCTTCTCATCTCACACACACACACACACACACACACACACACACACCCACACACCCACACACACATACCCCTACACACACACACACGCACACACACACACACACACACCTCCATCCACCCAGGGACTTGCAGAGGTAAATTGCGGCGTCTGACAACCCCCCAGGGGCCAAGGCTTCTCATCTCTCTCTCACACACACACACACACACACACACACACACACACACCTACACACACACACCTCCATCCACCCAGGGACTTGCAGAGGTAAATTGCGGCGTCTGACAACCCCCCAGAGCGGAGCCAGGGCACGAGAGAGGAACAATGAATTTCTGAGCACTGGAGAAAGAGCGAGCCAGACACAGGGCAGGGGCCCAGGCTGGAGGCTCAGAGGATCTCCCCGGGGATCTGGGCTGCCTCTAACAGCCCCTCCCTGTCCCTGACTCCCCTTGGAAAACGTGACTGGCCAGGCCCTCCTGACAAGCTCCCCTTCGCAGGCTCCCAGGCGGAGGAGATGGAAAGCAGACCCTCCTGAATGTTTAACTTCAGCAGAGATGATAATAACTTTCCCATGGACGCAACTGTATCCTTTCCCTGTGTTCCTTCGGGGATCCCGAAACTCCATACGGTTCTCATTTGCAGCTCGTTCCTGAGGAGGCCTCATTTCCTCGCCACACACCCCTGATGTGGTCAGGGTCTCCCT
>NW_007248613.1:190751-194399 GCF_000164805.1 Carlito syrichta
CTTGCCAGTCTTGGCCTCCCCAGACCCCTCCCATGGCCTATACCCTTTCCTTACCAACCGCACCCCCAACGCCTCAGGCCTTTCTGTTTCTGCTTCCCACACCCAGGGGCTGCTCCCTAGGCAGAGCGTCCTTTCTAGAAGTTTCCCCCACTCAGCCGGGTGGGCATGTGGAATGACTCCAGGGGTCACCATTAGCATTATAGCCTATGTGAAGGGCGCCGCCTGGAGTTATAAGACTAATGGGTTGGCTGGTCGGTCCCGAAAGGAGAGAACTTCAGAGCCCTTCGCACCAGGAAAAGACCCCAGCGGCTTTTATTCCCACACTTCAGCCCCCTCTTGCCAGTCGGCCCCTCTCCCCAGACTCCCACTACACACCTCTCGTAACTTTGATCTTGCAGGAAGCCGGGAGGAGTTGAGAAGGGGGAAGAAGAGAACAATAGACTCTCACTTCTGCCTAGCAGTAAGGTTGGCTGTTCCCCGGTGCCTCTCAGGCTTCAAAACACCCCTGTGGGGCTATGGGGTAGGGGGTTGTTATCGCATTTGACAAAATAGATGAGCAAACAAAGACCCAGAGGGCTTTAGAGGAGGAGCCAGATGGGGCCATTAGGTCCTGGTTCCTCCCAGCCCTGTCAGAGGCCCGGAGGTGGGAATGGAAGAAACGGAGGGTGAGTGGACTGCCGAGTCAGACTGCCTGAGTCCAAGCCCCATGCTCCACCATTTGTGAGTCATGTAATCGTGAGCCAGGTAACCTCTCTGTGCCTCAGTCCAGACATCTGTAAAATGGGGATTATGATAGTACAGCTATGGGCTAGTAAAGGAAAAGTGTTAAGAGAAGTGTCAGGCACGAAGTACTATTTCTATTGTTATTATAAGATGTGGGGAAGGCTGGGCATGGAGGCTCACATCTTAATCCCAGCACTTTGGGAGGCCCGGGCAGGAGGATTACTTGAGCCTTGGAGTTCAAGACCAGCCTGGGCAACATAGCAAGAATTTGTCTCAACAAACTAATTTTTTTTTCTTTTGAGTTGAAGTCTCACTCTGTGGCTTAGGCTGGTGTACAGTGGCATGCTCACAGCCACCGCAGCCTCGACCTACTGGGCTCAGGCGATCCTTCTGCCTCAGCCTTCCGAGTAGCTGAACTACAGGCACACACCACCATGCCCAGCTAATTTTTCTTTATTGTGGACACGGAGTCTCGCCAGTTTCCCCATGATGGCTTTGAACCCTTGGACTCAGGCAATCCTCTTGCCTCGGCCTCCCAAAGTGCTGGGATTGCAGGCTTGAGCCACCGCACCAGGCTTACAAACTCATTCTTAAATATTTAAAAATATATATATGGGGAAGGCAAGTGAAAGGCCGTGGAGATCTCTGCTTCTCTCTCCCTCCCAGCCCCGTCTCCACGGCACACACTTGGAGATGTTTGAGGACAAGTGAGCCCTGTTGGTGCTGCTGCTCCCTCCTCTGCATCTGGCTGCCACGTCTGGTTTTCCAGGCCTAGTTCCAGTGGATTCTATCCCCCTCTCCCTGTTGGCAGCTCTCTGGGTCCAGGTCAGCCAGGGTCCGTCTGGGGCTCAGGGATCCCAGGCCTGCTTTCCTGATCACCCAAGGTCTCAATAACCCACAAAGAAGCAAGCGCTTGGCCTGGAGCTTGGAGTGGTCCTCAGGATTGCTTGTTCTCAAAGGCCAGCCCTTCAGGGGGGTTCCTTTGTCTCAGGCTGGACCCAAGATAAATAGATGTGATTAGGAGATCAAAGCACTTTCCATGGGTTTGGCCTGAGGGGGCCCTTTGATCGGCCAGCCATCCCTTTACCTCCCCCCACCCCCAATCACCTCATCACCCCTGGAGCCCTCTCTGCTCAGAAATCCCTCCCTGCTCTCATTCTTGAGTTCTCAAGCTGCCACTTCAGCTTCAGCGGACCCAGCCAGGCCAGGCAAGTCTCGCCTGGTGATGGGGAGTTGGGTTTCCCCTTCCAGGCTGTTTACTAAATCACGGGGTCGAAGCTGAAGCCAGCACGCTGCAGCAGGTCTGCGAAACCCAAAAGGTTTCATTTTGAGCCTCGGTTGCAAAACCTGAAATCTTGATATGCTTGTAAATGATGGGCGTGTGAATCATGCCTGCTTCTCCCGATGTCTCATTAGATGTCTTCCAGAACTTGGCCCGTGGAGGGAGGGATCGCTATGAGCATTCTTTCTTTTTCCTTTGAAAAGGGTAGACTTTCCCGTAAGTGCTTACCGTGGAGAACCTGTGGAATGTTCCTTAGCTTCTACGGATTGTGTCATAGCTGCTCAAAATGTACCCTCTGTCATCGACAGGCTCTTCCTCAGGCTGCTAGGCCTCCACACTAGGAGGGAGGTGTGGTTTGGGCACATTCCAGGACAGGCAGGCCACCTCAGCCAGGTTTCCCTGCCACCAACACAGGCCACGGGGGCCTCGGCTGGCCTGCCCTGGGGGCCCTTGTCCCTCCATCGTCACACTATAGTTCTCTGGGCCCTGCTCAGGGAGTTGATGTTATGTAGGGCAACTGGGTGCCTGTGAGAGGAGACCCTTCAGGGGAGAAACTCCAGGGAGGAGGAAGACCCCTCCCCTGAGCTTCCCTGGAGGGCAGGCAAATTGGGGGCTCTCACTGCTTTTATGCTTTCATCTCTATGAGGGCAGGCCTCCGAAGCTGCATTTTCTAATCCAAGAGGAGATGACAACCTGTTTTCATTCATTCAACAAATATTTGCTGAGTACCCACCATGTGGTAGGCGTTGGTGCGGGCACTGGGGACATAGTAAATGACATGGACAAAAGACCCTGCCTCTTGTAGGGATGGAGGACATGGACAGTAGACATGATAAATAAATGGGTATGTTTACTCACCTGCTAAAACAGAGAGGTGTGTTGTGGAAAAAAGGAAAACGGCAAAAGGGGAAGGGAGATTGGGAGTGTGAGCTGGGGGGTGATTGTGTTGATGGGGTGGTCAGGGAGGCCTCATCAAGAAGGTGATATTGGAGCAAAGGCTCAAAAGAGGGGAGGGAATAGGCAAAGCCGATGATCTGGAGAATTAGAGGTCCAGGAAGGGGAACAGTTAGTGCAAAGGCCCTGAGGCAGGATGGTCTGGAATGCTTCAAAAACAGCAAAAAGGCCAGTGTGGCTGGGGCAGAGGACAGGGAGAATAGGAAATGTGGCACAGAGGTGAAGGTGGGGTAGGTGATTGTACCATCTTGGTGTCCGTTGTCAGGACTTTGTCTTTTACTTTGAGTAAAATGGGAAGCCACCACAGAGTGCTGAGCAAGGGAGTGACATGACCTGACTTAGTGTTGAAAAGACTACCTTTTCTTTTCTTTTCTGAGTTGGAGTCTCACTCTGTTGCCCAGGCTGGAGTGCAGTGGCACACTCATGGCCACCGCAGCCTCGGGTTCCTGGGCTCAGGCCATCCTTCCGCTTCAGCCTTCCAAGGAACTGGAACCACAGGTGTGCAACACCATGCCTGGCAAATTTTCTGATTTACTATACAAATGAGGTCTCAACAAGTTGCCCAGGCTGGTCTCAAACCCCTGGGCTCAGGTGATCCTCTCGTCTCCACCTCTCAAAGTGTTGGGATTGTAGGCGTGAGCCACCACGCCTGGCAATTTCTTTCCCTTTTTTTTTTTTTTTTTTTTTTT
>NW_007248613.1:194419-197650 GCF_000164805.1 Carlito syrichta
CTGTCGCCCAGACTGGAGTGCAGTGGCACGCTCCCGGCCACCGCAGCCTCGACTTGCTGGACTCCAGAGATCCTTCCACCTCAGACTTCCAAGTAGCTGGAACTACAGGCGCGCAATGCCACACCCAGCTAGTTTTTGTTTTTTTTTTAATTTATTGTAGAGACGAGGTCTCGCCAAGTTGCCCGGGCAGGTCTCAAACCCACGGTCTCAGGCAATCCTCGCGCCTCGGCCTCCCAAAGTGCTGGAATTACAGGCTGAGCCACCGAGCCCAGCCCAATTTCTTTCCTTTTTAAGGCTGCATAATATTCTATGGTATGGATAGAGCATTTTGTTGATGGAAACTTGGGTTGTTTCCCTCTCTTGACTATTGTGACCAATGCTGCTGTGAACATGTGTGTACAAGCATCGGTTTGAGTCCTTTATTCAATTATTTTGAGTGGATACCCAGAAGTGGAATTGCTGCATCACATGGTCATTCTATGTTGAACTTTTTTTTTTTTTTGAGTCACAATCGTACTGTCACTCAGGCTGGAATGCAGTGGCATAATTACATAATGGCTTACTGCAGCCTCGACCTCCTGGGCTCAGGTGATCCTTCTGCCTCAGCCTCCCAAGTAGCTGGGCATTTTTTTTTATTAGCCACCACGCCCAGCTAATTTTTAAAAATTTTTTGTAGAGGCGAGGTCTCGTGTTGTTGCTCAGGCTAGTCTTGAGCTCCTGGGCTCAAGTAATCCTCCCACTTTGGCCTCCCAAAGTGCTGGGATTATAGGCATGAGTCTCCACGCCTGGCCTCTGTGTTGGATTTTTTGAGGAGCCACTCTGCCATTTTCCACCTGGAGCGATTGTGGCAGTGTCAAGTGAGGACACACCCAGACTCACACAGCAAGGCCTGGTGACAGTGGAGGGGACTTTTTTGGTCTCGGAGTTTTCAGTTCATTCCATGCACAGCTGTGTCACTTTGGTCGGATTATGCCATCATGCTGGACAGTTAGAAGGACATGGGTCTTGAGTTCTGCCTTTACCATGGCTGTGTGACCTTAGGCAAAGGACTTTATCTTCCTGAGCCTCACTGTCCTTCTCTTTACAAATCAGAAGAGTAGCCGGGCACAGTGGCTCATGCCTATAATCCCAGCACTTTGAGAGGCCAAGGCAAGAGGATTGCCTGAGTTTAGGAGTTCGAGACCAGCCTGGGCAACTTGGCGAGATCTCGTCTCTACAATAAATTAAAAAATTAGCTGGGCATGGTGGCATAGGCCTGTAGTCCCCGCTACTTGGAAGGCTGAGGTGGAAGGATCACCTGAGCTTAGCAGGTCAAGGCTGTCGTGGCTGTGACCGTGCCACTGCACTGCAGCTTGGGCGACAGAGTGAGACTTTGACTTAAAAAAAAAAATCAGAAGAGTAACAGGGTTGGGGCAGTCATTCAATGTGACAGTGCAAGTATAGGGCTTAGCACAGGGCCTGAAGAAGGTGTGTGCTCAATCAGGGGGTGCTCAGCCATTATGATCTATTCCTGGGGATTCCACTGAGGGCAAACCTCTTGGTGACAACTTAATGCACCTAAAGTCAAGGCTAAGAGCATACTTGGTGCCCATCACTGTGTTAATTGGGGGATGGTGTGCTATGGTAGGCTCCATGATATGTTGCCCAGACCCTCCGTCAAGGAAGACCTTCTTATCTCAGTCTGTGGGAGTGCTTTCTGGGGCCCTGTCTGACTGTCAGCACCTTCAGGGTCTGCTTCAGCCACAGAGAATGCCTAGATCAAAGTTATGCCCTTCCAGCAAACTTTTAATATAGGAGAATAAAGACCTAGACACTTAGACCCATTTCCGGACAACTCTGTTGTAGATGGAATAATGTTTCTTCCTTCCTTGCAAGATGCAAGATGCCCACATTCTGGTTTCCAGAACCTGTGTGTGTGTGTGTGTGTGTGTGTGTGTGTGTGTGTGTGTGTGTGTGTGTGTGTGTTTTGAGTTGGAGTCTCACTCTGTCACCCAGGCACGCTCACCGCCACCACAGCCTCAACTTCCTGGGCTCAGGTGATCCTTCCACCTCAGCCTTCCAAGTAGCTGGAACTACAGGTGTGTGTCCCTACACCCAGATAATTTTTAGATTTATTGTAGAAACAAGGTCTCACCAAGTTGCCCAGGCTGGTCTCAAAGCCCTGGGCTCAGGCAATCTTCTCACCTCGACCTCCCAAAGTCCTGGGATTACAGGAGTGAACCACCCAGCCTATAAATATATTTGTTACCATACAGGGCAAAAGGGATGTTGCATATGTGATTAAGTTAAGAATCCTGAGGGGAGAGATTGTTCTGGATCATCTAGGTAGGATGCTTATTAGAGGAAGGCAGAGAAGATCAGAGTCAGAAAAGGAGACATGATGACAGAAGCGGAGGTCAGAGCAATGTAATTGCTGACTTTGAAGGAGCAAAAAGGGGCCTCTAGCAGTTGAAAAGGCAAGGAAATGGATTCTCCCCAGAGCCACCGGAAGGAACCAGCCGAAGTCCTGATTTTAGGCCTCTGACCTCCAGAATTGTAGGAGAATAATTTTGTGTTGTAAGCCCATGAGTTGATGGTTATTTATTCACCTATTTATTTTTTGAGTCAGAGTCTCTCTGTTGCCCAGGCGTGAGGGCAATGTCATGCTCATGGACACTGCAGCCTAGATATCCTGGGCTCATGCGATCTTTCCACCTCAGCCTTCCAAGTAGCTGGAACTACAGGTGTTTGCCACCACATCTGGCTAATTTTTAAAAAATTATTGTAGAGATGAGGTCTCGCCAAGTTGCCCAGGCTGGTCTCGAACCTGTGGGCTCAGGCAATCCTCTTACCTCGGCCTCCCAAAGTGCTGGGATTGCAAGAGTGTGCCATTGTGCCTTGCAGTTGATGGTCATTTGTTCCAGCAGCCATAAGAAGAGTCCAACTCTGAAGGGTCATTCTAGCTGCAGAGTTCCCCAGGGCTGAGTCTGTCACAGCTGTCAGCTCCCTCTGCCAACCTGTCTTTTTTCTTCCGTTCCACAGGGCTTGGGGCCACCGGCTTTCCCTAATAAACCCCATGCCCCTTGCATTTCATCTCTGAGTCTGCTTCCTGGGGAACCCAACCTGGGACAGTTGATTTTTTTTAAATGCTTTATTATGAAGCTGGGCTCGGTGGCTCAGCCTGTAATCCCGCACCTTGGGAGGCTGAGGTGAGTGGATTGCCTGAGCCCGTGGTTTCGAGACCCGCCTGGG
>NW_007248613.1:198307-204813 GCF_000164805.1 Carlito syrichta
GCCCAGGTGGGTCTCGAACCCACGGGCTCAGGCAATCCACTCACCTCAGCCTCCCAAAGGCACGGGATTACAGGCTGAGCCACCGAGCCCGGCTTCAGGCCTATTTTTTACTTTTTATTTTAGAAAGACAAATTGATTAAAAGGAAGATACATTGTGAAGGGCACAATGGGCAGAACTGTGGCAAGTGTCTGCTGTCTGCCATGAGAATAATAGCTTAAATACTGAAATAGCTGGACACGGTGACTCATGCCTATAATCCCAGTGCTTTAGGAGGTCGAGGTAGGAGGAAAGCCTGAGGCCAGGAGTTCCAGACCAGCCTGGGCAACTTAGTGAGATCCCATCTCTACATTAAAGAAAAAAAATTAGCTGGGCTTGGTGGTGCATGCCTGTAGTGGGAGGATTGCTTCAGCCCAGAAGTTTGAGGCTGCAGTGAGCCATGATTGTGCCACTGCACTCCAGCCTGGGCAACAAAGTGAGATCCTGTTTCTAAAAAAACAAAAGGAAAAATCAGAGTTCCTGCTTTGGAGATTATCACAGTCTAGGTGGGAGTAAAGAGGTTGCAGACTCCTCAGAGGCCAAGAGAGTGCCTGGCAGCAGCGCCTGGCAGCAAGGATCGTCAGGTCAGAGGGCAGAGAAGCAACCTTGTAGATGGGCAGGAAAGGGAAAGCCAGCAGAGCCGGCCATGCCACTGTGAAGGAGTGGCTCTTATGGGCCCTGAGCAAACTCAAAGTCTGAGGCAGGGGGCAGAGGGCCCTTGGAGAGAGTAGGTAGACCATCACCTGCTCCTGTGCTTCATTCCATTGCCTTTCGGATCTATTTTTCTTCTTTTGAGTTGGGGGTCTCACTCTGTCACCCAGGCTGGAGTGCAGTGGCACGATCACGGCTCATGGGTAGTCGTGACCTCTTAGGCTCAGGTGATCCTCCTGCCTCAGCCTCCTGAGTAGCTGGGGCTACAGGTGCACACCACCATGCCTGATTTATTTTTTTATTTTTTGTGGAGACGAGGTCTTACTATGTTGTCCAGGCTGGTCTTGAACTCCTAGTCTTAAGCGATCCTCCTGCCTCAACCTCCCAAAATGCTGGAATTACAGGCACAAGCCATGATGCCCAGCCTGCTTTCCTTTTTAATGACCCTCCATCTGTTTCTCCCGACTCCAGATTCCATTAAAAATCACAGTGCTAGAACAGTGCCAGGTACTGGGCTAAACACCTTCCACGGCTTATCCCCCTAGTCCTCCCAACAACCCGAGAAGGCAGACACTGTCTTTGTCTTCGTTTCATTTACCCCCATTTCACTGAGACTCAGTGACGGAAGGTCACTTGACCAAGGTTCCATGGATGGTGTATTAGTTTCCTGGGGCCACTGGAACAAAGCATCCCAGGGTTGCAGTCGCATGGGGTTGCACTGCCAGCCTGGGACCCACGTGGGATCCAAGAACGAGTCCAAAGGCACAAGGGCATCCTGAGACCCATGTGGTGATCTAGGACGTTATGGCACCCTGGAACTCGACGGTGCCTGACAGCTGCGGAGCCCTGAGGAGTGTTACAGCTCTCAGCTCTTGCTTGGAGAATTCTCTTCCCAGATGACAGGAAATGTTACAGCTCTCTTGTCTGGATGAATCTCAGATTAATCCCAGGTTTTTGTCTCATGATCAAGATTAAGGATCAAGGACACCAAAAGGGCGAACAAATTGAAGTTTATACAGGAGGCAAGTGTTAGCAGCTCTCACAGTGAGCGCCCTCCCCCCGCCCCCAGTGACCCCCAAGAGGGTTGCTGGGGCCAAAAAGAGACCACTGAGGCTGGGCCTGGGGTTTACGTAGTACTCAGGGCATGCTGATTGGTTGGTAGTAAGGACTGAAAATACACTAACCTAATTGGTCACTAGTAAGGACTAAAAGGGTGGCAGGCCAATTAGGAAAAGGTTTGCCAAAAAGAGAAAGCGGAAAAGGGAATGGGTGTGGCTTTCGTCTGGAGCCTTCAGCTTGTAACTGTTTCTCCAGGTAAATGGGGTCCTACTGGAGATCCGTCCTAATCTGACTGCCTAACCGATTTCTTCCTTTCTCGTCTCTCACCAGCATTCCAGACGGGGTGGCTAACAACAACAGGAATGAATTCTCCCACAATCTGGAGGCCAGCAGTCGGAAATCGAGGTATCTGCAGAGTCACACTCCCTCTGGAGGCTCTAGGGGAAGATCCCATGGGCCTTTTCCAGCTTCTGGTGGCTCCAGGTGTTCTTGGCTTGTGGCTGCATCACTTCACTCCAATCTCTGCCTCTGTCTTCACATGGCCTTCTCTCCATGTGTCTCTCCTCTGTGTGTCTCTTATGAGGGCACTTGTCTTTGACTTTAGGGCTCACCGGGATAATCTCATGCCAAGATCCTTAATTACATCTGCAAAACTCTTTTTCCAATTAAGGTCTCATGCACAGGTTCCAGGGGTTAGAATATGGACATAGGCCGGACTCGGTGGCTCAGCCTGTAATCCCAGCACTTTGGGAGGCCGAGACGAGTGGATTGCCTGAGCCCGTGGGTTTGAGAGGAGCCCGGGCACCTTGGTGAGACCTCATCACTACAATAAATAAAAAATTAGCCAGGCATGGTAGTGTGTGCCTGTAGTTCCAGCTACTTGGAAGGCTGAGGTGGAAGGATCGCTGGAGCCCAGAAGGTCGACGCTAGGCTGGCCATGAGTGTCAACCTAGGTGACAGAGTGAGACTCTGACTCAAAAAAAAAGGAATATGGACATAGTTTTTGGGAAGCCACTATTCAACCCGCTACAGATCGTAGGAGGGGCAGCGGGGCTCTGAACCTAAAAAAAAAAGGATCAATTGTCACTGGAATGTGATCGGATCTTACCAAGAAGAGCTGGACCAAGAATAACCTCTTGTGGTGTTGTTTGTTTTTACAGGATTTATTGGGAGGACAGAAAAGCTCCCACAGTGGGAGGGGACCCGAGGAGGTTGCCCTTGTGGTGTTTTTAAAACCTGTCTACAAATTCATGAACACTCCTCCCATTGAAAGGTGGTGTCTCTGCCCCCTCCCTTACTCAGCTTGTAACTCACTTTTAGCAATGCAGAGGCTGCCTTTTTTGGCCTCGTTTGCCTTTGGAGCCAGTGGCCATATGAGCCATCTGACTGCCCCAAGGCCACCATGCTGGGAGGAAACCCAGGCCACATGGAGAGGTCACCTGTGTGTGTTTTGACCAGTAATTCTAGCTCAGGTCCCAGAAATAGCCAGCATCATCTGCTAGGCCTGTAAGTGAAGAGGCTTCCAGATGATTCCTGCCCAATCCCCAGCCATCACATCTTCCTAGCAGAGTCCCCAGTTATCATGGAGCAGGCTATCCCTGCTGTCCCATCTGAGTTCCTGATGCAGAGAATCTGTGAGTCTAATCAAATGGGTGTTTAATGCCACTACGTTTCAGGGTGGCTTGTCACACAGCACTAGTAACAAGAACACCCCACCTTGTCTCGTGTGAGAGAAAGCCTCAAAGGGGGTTAGCGGTTCCTGGGAAATACATCTGAATCAGAGAGAGACAAAGAAATACCTCCTGTCTGAACCTCACCCCCGCCCCAATTCCCAGTGGTTCTGTAATGAGACATGAGGTGAGGCGGGGTGGGGGGGGGACCCACAGAAAATAGAAGCAACTCCTCTCAGCATGAGAAAGGGTCCCGCAGGCCTTCCACCAGCTCCCTTCCCTCCAACCCCTGTTGGAGTGAGGCTCACAGCACCTGAATGTGGCTTCAGTGGGGACCAGCTGCAGTGACAACTTCCCACGCAGCTGCGGGGGACTGCAGGCCTCAGCCATGTCCCTCCCAAGGTCCTGGCCACCTGACTGACCACATGGCCCCTGGGACCCAGCTGACCCTGCCGCAGGGGGCTGACTGCTCCCCAGTCCTGCCTGTGTCAGGGCCCAGGCTCGTCTGCAGTCCTGGGCTCCAATGATAGCACAAGCCCCTTCATTTGCTGGATTGGATTTTTGGATTTTGTCATTTGCTATGCGGAGGTTTTCTGTCTGACTAATTTGTTTACCAGGTTTAATTCTTCAATCATGTTTTCATTTTAAGAGATTTCAGGGTAATTATGAACTTTGAATAAATCCATCTGAGGCACCAAAGTGCTCTGAGTGCAGCTCTGTCAGGCTCTGCAATTCTGTTGCTACACTCGAGCTTTGGTGTGAACAGGACCTTTCCTGCCCACCCCCACCCCAGCGCCTGCAATTGAAAACAGCTGGGCCTCTAGGAGCCAAGGTCAGGATTTGGGAAAAGCCCCAACTGAAAACCACTCTGGGGTTTGGAGAGAGATGGAATCAGGCTGGTGTGTGAGTGAAGCTGCAGAACCTTTGAGAGTCCGGGCCGCTCCCCACCCACCTTGCCCAGGGTACTCCCCAGCTGTCAGGCAGAGGGTGGTGGAGACCCGGACTGCCCCAGCATGGCCAGGTGAGCGTCTGCCGAAGCAGGGTGCAAAGCATTGTTGAGAAGGGAAAAATAGCTTCCCTCCATCCTTCTAGATTCTTTGGCTGGAATATGAATGAAATGGACATAAAACAGATTAATAGAAGAACAACCATTTTAATTACATGCATATGCACGGGAGTCCCATAAAACTATGAGACTCAAAGAAGGGCCAGATGATTGAAGCTTTTAGAGCCACAGAAAGGAGTGGGGGCCTGGGGCTGATGGGGGTGTGCAGAGGCAAATTAAAGGAGGGTGAGGGGAGAATAAAGGTGAGTCTGGTGAATAAAGGTTGCCTTGTTATGCAGATAAAGCCTCTTAGGTGATAAAAGGTGACTTGATACAGATACCTTTACTAATGAAAATGGCCTTTACCAAATGGGAATTTCTCAGAGCTACTCCTGTGCCTGCAGTTTCTCAAAATAACCAGCTTGAAATCATCAATATGCCAAAGAAGTATATTTTGGGGTGGCACATTCTGGTTTCCTGTTTGGGGTGGTGTGTTCTGAGCCCCAACAGTGCACCTGGAAGAGAAGCCGGTGTAGAGATCAGAGTCTCCGACTCTAGTTCCAGCAACGTAGCCCCTGAGCAGCAAGGCCAGAGACAGTTTCTGAGCCCTCAGGAGCAAACAAAAATACCTTGAGGAGGATGATGACAATTCTTGTTCCATCATTTTGCAGACTTGTCACAAAGGAGCTGATAATAGGAAGAAACATCCTATCAACTATCACATGGCACAGTTGTGAGTCAGTGATGCTGTGGATCAAGGTCTCTTGGTCATATCAGCAGGGTTACGCTGGCAGGCTGGGGTGATGTGACACCCAACCAACTGACAGAAAGGCACAAACGCCACCAGGCCTCCAGATGTCTTGACTCTGTCACCATTTCTCACAACCAGTGCATCCGGCTCCTGGGTGAGCTGGGATGGTCTCTATGGAGTGTGTGAGCAGATGAATTGTGTTCTGGTCTCAGCACCTTATCAACACCACACAGGAAGGCTGCCTGTGTCCAGCATCTTATCAGCATTAACAAATTAGGGTTGCTTGATTTGCATATCCATATCAAACCTACAGCTGTGCTTGGTGCAACCGGCTTATGCACGAATCATAACTAGGATCAACGGCTTAGCTAATTTACATGCAGCCAATCACCGCAAAGGTATGAAGATCGAAACCACCAGGGGAACCAATCACATAAAGGGAATTCTCCACTGCTGTGTATAAGACCCTCGAGCTCTCAGTGCTTGATAGGCTGTGTGGGGATGCCAGACTTGTGGATCCAACCCACAGTGACAGCCTAAGCAGCTGCTGGCATGAGGTAGGGACTGTCCACGCTGTCTCTGTCTGGGTTCTCCAGAAGCAAGTCTGAGACAACGAAACGCCAGCAGAGGAACGCAGGTGTAAAGCAAGACAGCTAATGAAAGGTGCACGATCAAGCCAGATACCCCTGTGGGTAACTGTTAGGGGCCGAATTGTGACTCCCCTCCATACTCATATGTTGAAGTCCTAACACCCAGGGACCTCAGAATGTTATCTTATTTAGGGATAGTCTTTAGAGAGGTAATTCTGTCATACTCCGTGATCCATCACAGAAACAAAGAACTGAGTACCTCATGTTCTCACTCATAAGTGGACCTTGAACACTTATCATAATACTACAAGAGATGGATTGGCAGTAGCGGGTCACTGCCAGGGGAGGGAAGGAGGGGGACACATAAAATCAATAAGGGTACCTGATCCCAAACCAGGCGAAGTGAGGACCAATGGGAGGCCCAAACTTCAGGTGTACAATGACCACTTATGTACCTAACCCTGAATTGTACCCCACATTTTTAAAATTAAAAAAAGGTAATTAAGCTAAAATGAGATCGTTAAGTTGGGCCCCGATCCAATATAACCTGTGTCCTTATAAGAAGAAGAGATGAGGCCAGGCTCGGTGGCTCAGCCTGTAATCCCAGCACTTTGAGGGGCCGAGACAAGTGGATTGCCTAAGGCTGCAGGTTTGAGACCAGCCCGGGCAACTTGGTGAGACCTCATCTCTACAATAAATCAAA
>NW_007248613.1:204865-224658 GCF_000164805.1 Carlito syrichta
GCCGGAGCCCAGCAGGTCGAGGCTGGGGTGGCCATGAGTATGCCATGGCACTCCAGCCTGGGGGACAGAGTGAGACTCCATCTCAAAAAACAAAAAAAGAAGAGATGAGGACACAAGCTGTCTACAAGCCAAGGAGAGGGGCCTCAGAAGGAACCAACTCTATTGACGCGTTGATCTCAGACTTTCAGCCTCCAAAACATGGAAAAATAAATTTCTGTTGTTTAAGACCCCCAGTATGTGGTACTTTGTTATGGTAGCCCAAGCAGACTAAGACAGCAAGTAAGACTCACTTCCCTTGTGGGAGACAGTATAAAACACAGGCTTCTGTGTTATCCCACCTGAGGGGTGAGGAGGCTGGGGGACTTATTCACCAACTTGCATCAGTCACTCATTGGGGGCTGTTTCCAGGAGGGCATTAATTCCCACACTTCCAGCCTGCCACAGGGGCAGGCAAAGGGGCTTTGGCAACTGATAGAAGCCCCCAGGGGAAGAAATGCAGGGACTGCCATTTGGAAGTTGAGCCTGAATGCACTAAGTGGTTAAGAGTGAGGGGATTTGTGAGAGACAACAATGATAACATTGGCTAAACAGACTTATGAGACAAATAACAGACTCTCTTAGGTATCTGCCCAGAGATGAAGGTACTGTGGACTCTTACCTCTACCCCAAAGGAATATGTACATGTGCAGTGTGTATAGTACTAGGAAGATGTAGTCTAGACAGAATGCAGACTTTTATATTGGATAATCCTATTAATGTTGTATGACCCTATGATAAATGTCATTTGCAAAGGTAACCTCTGGTTAGTTTCCATACCAAATGCAGTAAAGTGAAGGGAACACATACCATGGTTCACTGTGGTTTTGGACCCCATTATTATTTTTTTTCTTTTCTTTTTCCTTTTTTTTGAGTCAGAGTCTCACTCTGTCGCCCAGGCTGGAGTACAGTGGCACAATCACAGCTTACCGCAGCCTCGACTTCCTGAGCTCAGGAGATCCTTCTGCTTTGGCCTCCCAAGTAGCTGGGACTACAGGAACGTGTTACCACACCCGGCCAATTTTTTTTAGAGACAGGGTCTCACTATGTTGCCCAGGCTGTTCTCAAACTCCTGGCCTCAAACAATCCTCCTATCTTGGCCTCCCAGAGTGCTGAGATTACAGGCCCAAGACACCATGCCTGGCCTGGACCCCAGTAGTTTTGATGATTTCCCTAGTGAGGCCTGAAGCACTTCACTGCCTCTTGCTAATTTTAGACTTGTGTACTAGGCACAGCTAGGATGAGGGTGCTTTGAGTCAGGGTTCTTGATTTCAAGCAACTGAAACCAACAATAGCTATCAATAGGAAGGGATTTCTGGAAGGCTGTGAGGTAGTCAACATACTTGAGGGAAGGTGGCAAAACTCACAGCTGAGAAAACTTTGGTCTGTGTGGCGGGGAGAGAGGCAGGTAGGGAGGGGACTTACTAGCACAACATCTGTAGGATGCTGTCACTGCTGAACCCCTGAGGTTGCCACTATGGTGCCATTGTTTCTGCCTTTTTATGATACTCAGTCTTGGTGTGTGCGTAAGGGAGGTATCCTAGCTACTGGAGGTGGGGGCTTCAAGGAGAGGATCTTGGCCATGAGTTTCTGTAAGTGGGAGGCAAACCATGTATTTCCCAGTATTACCCAAACCGGGGTATGCCCCTCAAATGGGAGAGACACTCTTCCTTGGCACATGGATGCGGGAAGAGTCTAGAAGAGGGGGAAGAGCAGGGGAAGGATTTATTCCTGTGAATCCTGGCTCATTTGCTCAGTTTCAGACCAGGCTAGCAGAGACAAAAGATAGATAGTTTAGAGGTTTGGCTGGATGTGGGGTGGGTGCCCTGCACCAGGGATTCCTGTAGTCCTCAGGTGGCACCAAGAAGGAGAAGCAGGAAGACCAAGGGACACTGGGTGTTCTTATCAATTACTGCATAGCAAACCACTCTAAAATAGTGGTTGAAAACCATAGCAATCCCATACATTGCTTACTAGTCTGGAGATTGGCCTCAGCCAGGCAGCTCTCACCAAGGTCTCCTGGGCTGCAGTGACATCGTGGCTGGAGTTGGACTCATCTCAAGGACTTCTTTACTCACTTGTCTGGCTCCTGGCCTGGGAAGACTCAAACGGCTGGGAGTGGAACCGGCTGGGGTTCTTTACGCTTCTTTCCCTATTTCTGTGTGGTCTCTCCACATGGTCTTTCCAACATGGAGGCTCAAGACAACTGGGCTTCTTACATGTCAGTTCAGGGCTTCCAAAAAAGAGCCAGACAGAAGCTGTATCACCTTTTATGACCTAGTCTTGGAAATCACGCAGCCTCACTCGCACCATATTCTATTCATTCCATGCGAGTCAGGAAGGCTAGCCTTTGGGGAAGAGCAGGGGATTAGTCCCCTCCACCCTTTGATGGAAGAACTGTCACAGAATTGGCGGACATGTTTACAACCATCACAGTGGCCTAGGAGATGGCAAACAGCCACTTCGCCTGACATTTTGACTGGACCATCGCATTTTTTGTTCTTGATTTTCTAACTTGGCTGCTTGTTTCCCTTGATGAAGAAAGGCCAGGGCTCAAACTCCCTAGCAGCGCATTAGTAACTAAAATGTTTGCACCCAGCAGGCTGGACTCTAGTTAATCCCGCTCCATCATTATGCCAGGAGAGCTCATTCCAACTGAAATTTGACGATTGGTTTTTAATTTTGGTGCCATTTTTCAAGCTGATGGCTTTCCTGGCTGACAGTGAATTACCCAGGGTGCAAATTAAATACAATAGAATTGCTAATCAGGCCATTAGAAGACGTGGACAAGAAGAAATCTACAAGTTGTCAGACCTGGGTGGGCTCTCTCCTTGCTTTTTGGACAGAATTTGTGTGATTTTTGAACAGACCTGTGCATAGGACTGGCACAAATATTGGAAATGGATGCCTGCAGGCAGCCAGGGGGTATCCAGAAAGTGGCTGCAAAGCCTGCAGTGGTACACTGGTTTGGCTGGTTCCCCTTTGCAGGAAAAATCTTGTCCGAGAAGTAAGCATGTCCCTGGGGATTGCGGTCTAATGTTCCATACACTCTTCTCATACAAGGAAGTGTTGAGATTTAATTCTCAACCTCCAGGCCCACAAGGAAGGCACCAAATATCTGACATAATGAACGATGTTTTCAGATTTCTAAATTTAGAGGGAAGGTGAGAAGGCACTGGCGGTTTTTCTCTTGTGTCTAATTCTGAACAAAGATAGAAAGACTCAGATCTGTTGAAAGCTTCATGTCGCACACTCAGTCACAGTTTCTTTGTGTGTTTTTGTTTCTTTAATCCCCACAAAACTGATTGGGAGGAAATAGATTCAGAAGCCACTTCCTAAGGATGCAGCTAGATGACAAATGGGGATTCGGTAAATCAGGAGGCATCAACCTTCAGAGAAGATAGAACATGGTCTTCAGGGGCGTAGATGCATGCCAGGATGCTGTATAGTAATGCTGGGGGGTTGGGGGGTGGTGCTGGGATTATTTACAAGTGCAGAAAGACTTCTCACTGAATTGGTCAGCCGTGTTCCACCATTTGAAGTGCTTGCAACATTTCATCTTCATAACAGCCCTCTGAGGTGTGGATTACAATCACTCCCATTTCATGGATGTCAGTCTTAAGGTTAGGTAATTTTCCTGGGGTCACCCAACAACTTTGTGGCAGGGATGGTGTTTATTAGATTGGATTCAGCTGCCAGAGACAGGGGGGAAAAAACTCATCTTAATAAGGCATAAACAAGATAGATTTTTTTTTCCTACAAAAACCAAGTATGGAGGTATTCAGTCTAACTCCAGTATGCCGGCTCCATAATCACCTGTCCCCCAAGTGCCTTCTATCTTATTACTCCACCATCTTGAACACCTGGTCTAGGCCAGGCTCTGTGGCTCAGCCTGTAATCACAGCACTTTGGGAGGCCGAGGTGAGTGGATTGCCTGAGCCCGTGGGTTTGGGACCAGCCCGGGCAACTTGTCAAGACCTCGTCTCTACAATAAACCAAAAATTAGCCAGGCGTAGTAGCGTGCACCTGTAGTTCCGGCTACTTGGAAGGCTGAGGCGGAAGGATCCCAGCAGGTCGACGCTGGGGTGGCCGTGAGTGTGGCACTGCACTCCAGCCTGGGCAATGGAGTAAGACTCCAACTCAAAAAAAACCCAAAAAACACCTGGTCTCTGCCTTGGGTTGCCAGATAAAATGCAGAATACGCAGTTAAATTAGAATTTCATATAAACAATGAATACTTTTCTTAGTATAAGTATGTCCCCTTACTTATATGAAATAATCAAATGAAACCTTAAAATTAAATAACATATTACATATTTTAAATATTAAATAAAAAATACATCTTCTGATTTGTTAAATCTGGCAACCCTATCTCTACCTCGTGGTTCAAGGTGGCTGACTGTGCTCCATCCTTCAGGAACACACTTCAGGCAGCAGGAGGGAGGAAGGTTAAGAAGAGCCTCCCTCCTTTAAATACGCCTCATGGAAGTCACACCCTAAACTTACTGCTTACCTTACATTGGCTACACATGGTTTTTAGGGAGGCTGGGAAGTATGGCTTTTATTCTGGGCAGCTAACAATCAGGGCTTCTATATTTAAAAAAAAATAGATATCAGAGGTCAGCTTAGTTTCTGCCACAGCTGGGATTTAAACCCAAGTCAGAATGGCTTTCAAGTCTTGGGGCTTAATCACCCTGCTGTTCTGCTTTTTCTTTATTTCACGAAAGAAAGAGTAGAGAAGACACGTGTGTGTTTCACATTGACCTCTTTGAATCTTTTTCATGATTTCTGTGTGCTTCTTTCCTGATTTCTCTGTGCTTTTGCTGCTAACAGCCTGCACGTGTGCAATGCTTCAGAGGCCTGCCCTCAGGCTTCAGGAGCCATGTTGCCCGCACCTGGGAATTTGGATGGCCCTTGGCCAATGACTTACTGTGCGGGAGCATGAAAGCCCAGCTCCCTTGGCTGGGGTCAGGACAAACACTAAAGTGTAATTTACACTCCGGGGACCCTCTGCAGGATCAGGCTGAGGTTGGGACTCCCCTGAGTGTGCGCTCTTGCCTTCCCTGTCCCGTTTTCCCTATTCCCTTACTGGTCTCTCCTGGAAGCACTTCCTTCATAAATCACTTGCACACAAACCCTTGTCGGTAGTGTCTTAGCAGACTAAGATAATAGTTTACCCCAGAAAATATAAATAGGCCAAATGGGCCAGCACTTTTGAAGACAAAGCTATTCTATGGTTTCATGACCCTCTGTGATGAAGAGGCCAAAGGGACTCGCAAAGCCCTTGACTGTGAATTGGGTCACGCCCAGCCTTATGGGCAAATCCAAGCTATGACAACTTGTACTTAATTGGGCGTTTACTGTTTATTTCGATCTTCCTTCAGGCTGTATGTTTTGCTAGGAAACATGTATCAGTAAGGGTTTGGTCAGAAAAACAGATGGCACTTGCAGTTTCAGGTAGAAGGGATTTAATATTGTGGATTAGGTACTTACGAGCCAGTTGGGAAAACAGGAAGAGTAAAGTCTCTTAGATTTTCTCCAAACTTCCAGAAACTCAGAAGTCAGTTGGGAGCACACCGGCATGCTGGACCAAGGTTGTTGATTATCAGGGAATGCCTGGAGGTTGCCAGGAAAGGTTCCACTTCCTGTACCCTTTGTGTCTGCCTGCTGCTGTAGGAGAAGCAGTAAGAATTGTGGCTTCTTGTCTCTTTGGCCTTCCAGGTCTCGTGCAAGTACAGTCAATCCTCATTATTTGTGGATTCTGTATTTGCAAATTCACCTACTTGCTGAAATTGATTTGTGACCCCAAAATCAATACTCACGGTGTGTTCGCTGTCACTCGACACAGCTGCAAAAAACTTGAGTTACCTAACACACACGTTCCCAGCTGAGGTTGAATGAGGTGCCTCTCTGCTGCTGGTTTCAGCTCCCATACTGTAAACAAGTATCATTTTGGCAGCCTGTTAGCCAGGTTTTACACATTGTTGTGCTTTTTGTTGGTGATTTCACTGTTTGAAATGTCCCCCAAGCATAGTGCTGAAGTGCTATCTAGCATACCTAATCTCAGGAAGGCTGTGATGCACCTTCCAGAGAAAATACATGTATGAAGTAAGCTTTCTTCAGGCATGAGTTATAGGGCTGCTGGTCATGAGTTCAATGTTAATGAGCCAATATTGTATTAAATAAGGTGTCTTTAACCAGAAACACACAAAAAACAAGATTGTGTACTGACTGGTTCACAAACATGTTGTGACCAGAGGCTCAAAGGAACCTAACCCTGTATTTCCCCTAGGAGCAATGGTTCAGTTTGTAGTGACTTTATAGAACATAACTACTGTGAATAATGAGAATCAACTATACTTATTGGTGCAATCTAACTAGTAACCCATTTGGCAAGGAATGCTGGAAAATGTAGTTCCCAAGCTTCCAGATGCTGTGCTACATGGGAGTGCATAGAAAGGGAAAATGGTGCTTAACTGCTGACAGACAATCCAGAACAGCATGTTAAACCACTTAACGCTTTAAAAACTTTTTAAATGGTTACTCTAGGGTTTATAATATACATCTTTAATTATTCAGTGTCTATTTTCAAATAATATGATACCATTTTATATGTAGTATAAAAACTTATAAAGTAGTACATGCTTCCAGCCGGGTGCAGTGGCTCAAGCCTGTAATCCCAGAACTTTGGGAGGCCGAGGTGAGAGGATTGTCTGAGCCCAGGGGTTTGAGACCAGCCCGGGCAACTTGGCATGACCTCGTCTCTACAATAAATCAAAAAATTAGTCAGTCGTGGTGGTGCGCGCCTGTGGTTCCAGCTACTTGGAATGCTGAGGCAAAGAATCACCTGAGTCCAGCAGATAGAGGCTGTGGTGACCATGAGCATGCCACTGCACTGCACTGTAGCCTGGGTGACAGAGTGAGACTCCAATGCCAAAAAAAAAGCGTACCACTTCCAATTCCTCCCTCCCAGCCCACATTTTACATTTACATGTCCTATAAACACACAATTCACTTCTGCTATGTTGGATTGATTGATTAATTGAGTCAGGGTCTCATTCTGTGGCCCAGGCTAGAGTGCAGTGACACAATCATAGCTCACCACAGCTTCCAACTCCTGGACTCAAGCGATCCTCCTGTGTCAGCCTCCCAAGTAGCAGAGACTAGGTAAACACCATCACACGCGGCTAATTTCTTTATTTTTTGTAGAGATAAAGTTTTGCTATGTTGCCCAGGCTGCTATGCTGGCTTTCAACAGTCAGTTACCTCTTAGTGCAATTTATTTTTTTTTTTTTTTTTTTTTTTTTTTTTGAGTTGGAGTCTCACTCAGTCGCCCAGACTGGAGTGCAGTGGCTGCTCCCAGCCACCGCAGCCTCGACCTGCTGGGCTCCGGCAATCCTTCCCCCTCAGCCTTCCGAGTACCGGAATTACAGGCACGCGCCACCACGCCCGGCTGATTTTTTGATTTATTGTAGAGATGAGGTCTCGCTGCCCAGGCGGGTCTCGAACCCGCGGGCTCAGGCAATCCACTCACCTCAGCCTCCCAAAGGCGCGGGATTACAGGCTGAGCCACCGAGCCCGGCTTGTGCAATTTAAATATTTTATTTTATTTTATTTTTTTGAGTTGGAGTCTCACTCTGTCGCCCAGGCTGGAGTGCAGTGGCATGCTCATGGCCACCCCAGCGTCGACCTGCTGGGCTCTGACAATCCTTCCACCTCACCCTCCCAAGTAGCCAGAACTACAAGCGCACACTACCACACCTGGCTAATTTTTTATTTATTGTAGAGATGAGGTCTTGCCAAGTTGCCCCGGCTAGTCTCGAACCCGCGGGCTCAGGCAATCCACTTGCCTTGGCCTCCCAAAGTGCTGGGATTACAGGCTGAGCCACCAAGTCCGGCCTTAAATATTTTTAAATGAATTTTTATTTGCCTTTATTTGTACCATTTCCAGCCCTCTTCATTTATTTGTATAGATCCAAGTTTCTATATTGTATTATGTTCCTTCTACTTATAACTTTTCTCATAGGGTAGTTCTGCTGGCAATTGATTCTCTGTTTTTGTTTGTCCGAGAAAGTATTTCTATTTTATTTTTGAAATATATTTTTTGGGGGGTATAGAATTTGGGGTTGGCATATTCTTTTATTGTTATTATTTAGCATTTTGAAGATGTTACTTTATTGTCTTCTGACTTGTGTGGTTTCTGATGAGGTCTGCCATAATTCTTATCTTTATTCTGCTGCATATAAATATATCTTTTTTTCCTCTGGCTGCCTTCATGATTTTCTCTTTGCTTTTGGTTTTCAACAGTTTAAATATTATATGCTTAGATTTTTTTGTTTGTTTATTTCGTTATGTTTTTTGTTTTTGTTTTACTTTACTTTGTCTTTCTGAGCTTCATGGATCTGTGTCTTGGTGTCTGCCATTAATTTTGGAAAATCCTCAGCCATTATTTCCTCAAACATTTTTCCTGCCTTTTTCTCTCTTTTCCTTCTAAGATTCGAGTTACACATATATTAGACTATTTGATAATGTCCCACAGCTTTTTGATGTCCTATTCTGTTTTTTGCTCTTTTTTTTTTTCCCCCTTTGTGTTTCAGTTTGGGCACTTTCCAAAGACTTATCTTCAAATCTGTTGATTCTTTTCTCAGCTGTATCGGTTTTCTGATGAACTCATCAAGAGCACAGTAGTGTTTTTCATTTCAAGCATTTCCATTTGATTCTTTCCTATAGTTTATTCTTGCTGCTAAAATTACCCATATGATCCTGCATGTTGTCCATAGTGCTTATGTTTCATCTCTCCTTGGAGGCTCCTGTCTTTCCTTAGAGTTTGGATTAGTTGATTGCACTGTGGCTTCAATGCGCTGATGAGTTCAAGGAAAGTTGTGACTGAGAGGTTGTCCGGGCTTTTCTGTTATTATTTTAAGGGCGAGCACAATGCTCTTAACAACCTTCTACATCCTAAGCAGACTGCTGCTTTTTTGAGAGATTTGTTTCTGTAAGAAAAGTGTAAGAATTAATTTTGTGACTAATTCCTTGTTTCTTTCAGATCTCTATGCTGTGTTCATATGACCAAATCAAGGCACTGGTATTTACTTGGTGGAATTCAAAAGGAAATGCTCAGTATCTGTAGAACTGGCTTACAAGCCATGGTAAATGGTGTAAAATGACTGATCAAAGCTAGTATGGTTCCCCCAATTGCAAGTGTGGTCGATTCTCAAAACAGCCCTCAATGCATCGTGTCTCCCACTATTACACTCTTTGCAATATTTCTTTGCAGCTCTTTCCATCCTGAGGTGGAATAAATTCTCTGCCCTTTGAATCTGGGCTGGCCTTGACACTTATTTGGATCAATAAAATGCAGCTGAAGCGATATGTGTGCGTGGCAGGGAGGAGGTATGGGCATCTGAATCCAGAGCTTAAGAAGTCTTGTAGCTTCTACTTTTACCTGGGGAGATTTTCAGCCACCAGTAAAGAAGCCCAGGTTATCCTGATGGAGACAGAAGCCACTTGGAGGAGAACTGAGCTCCCAGACATATTAGTGAATCCTGCCAACCTCATGAAGGGAGGCCCAGCCATCCCAGTCAGCCATAGCCCTTTAAGCCATTCCAACTGAGCCATCAGACGTGAGAGTGTGGCCATTTTCAGTTTTCCAGCTCCAGCCAAGATACTGCCGCCAACACCATCTGGAGTAGGGATGAGTCATCACTCCAGCCTCAAATTTCTGACCCATTAAATCGTGAGAAATAAAGAGGTAGTTGGTTTAGTCTACTAAGTTTTAGGGTGGTTTGTTAGGCAGCAGTTGCTAACTAATACAGCAGAGACTTCTAGTTGCTCTCAAATATCCTTTCTCCCCCTTATCCTCTCTAAAAGAAAGGCTGAGTTTTTTTTTTAAGTTGGTTAATGGCCACCTACAATAAAAATTACATTTTCCAACTTTCTTTGCCACTAGATACAGCCATATGAGTAAGGTCTAGTCAAAAGGATGTATGTAGAAAGGTTATATACAACTTCCAGGGTCATATTTATTTGTGAGACCTTCATCTTACCAATATATCAGAGTCTAGCACTGCAACTGAAGAGACAAGTGACCATCTTTGCTTCCTACCTGACCTGAATGAAATATGAGTTGCTTTGGTGCCTATTTAAAAGAAACAAAAAACAAAACAAGAGCAACAGCAACCTAACACTGTAGTTTAGACAGGGCATAAGGATCAAAAGGTCAATGGAGAAAAACAGATTTTCTGTAATAGAACTTATGAAAATCTCCTTGCTATATCCTGGCTCCAGGTAAATAGTCCTTCTAGGTGTATTAGACAGTTGAGAGGTTTGGCGAAAACTCGGGATGGAAGCCCATGACCAGCATAGACACTTCCCTAGGGCTCTTCTTCCTACTAGCCATTAGGCCTGTGCATTCTTCATCTGTCTTAATTTTGTCACCTTCTCTCTCTCTCCATAGCCATTTCCTTGTGTTCAGCCTTCATAATTTCTCTTTAGTGCTCCCTGCCCTCCATCCTGTCCCCTCAAATCTGTTCTCCACAGTTACAGTGATTTCTCTTAGAGAGTATATCAGATTCATGACACACCTATGCTCACAATCCTAGCAAGTCTCCCCAATCTTTCCATAAGAAATAGAAAGCCTCATTCAGGCTCTATGTGATCTAGCACCACCTTCTTTCCCCATTGTACCCTTTTATTCCTCCTCTTTCACTTGCTGAATGACACGTTCAGTCACCATGGATGACTTGAAAACTCCTGAAGCAGCCCAGCTGTCCAAGCCTCAGAGCCTCTTTCCTGGTCCCTTCTTCCAAGACAACCCTTTCCTGCCTTTTAAGATTCAGCTCAGCCGGGCTCGGTGGCTCAGCCTGTAATCCCACACTTTGGGAGGCTGAGGTGAGTGGATTGCCTGAGCCCGCGGGTTCGAGACCCACCTGGGCAACTGGATGAGACTTCATCTCTACAATAAATCAAAAAATTAGCTGGGCATGGTAGCACACGCCTGTAGTTCCAGCTACTTGGAAGGCTGAGGCGGAAGGATTGCCGGAGCCCAGCAGGTCGAGGCTGCGGTGGCCGGGAGCATGCCACTGCACGCCAGTCTGGGCAACAGAGTGAGACTCCAACTCAAAAAAAAAAAAAAAAAAGATTCAGCTCATCAGATTAAGACTTCTTTGTGCTTCAAGCATGCCTCTGTCATTGCACTTGTCAGGCTGTTTTCTCATGGTCATTCTCCCTCACAAGGCTGTAAAATGCTCGATGTGAGAGCAGCACCCACTGTCAGCGCTCTAGACCCTTCCAGCACTCACCATATCTGTGCCCAGCAGTATAGGGCAGGATAAAAGTGCCTGGGGCTTAATGCCTCCTGAGAGCAGCTCTCAACCAATGACTGAGGGGAGTTGCTGTATAAATTTCCCTTGTCCCTTGGGTAGACAATGCTGAGGCATTTGCTCAACCCCATTACCTAGAGTTTCCCTGTAGAAATGAGCTCCAGTTGCCCCAGTGGAAGCCAGTAAAACCCACCCTCTATTGACTGACTTCTCTTCCTTGTCTCACTTCCCCACTTTCCTTCTGGTGTTCCTTATGCCTCCCAGATGTGTCACTAGATTAACCTTCAAGAAAGTTTTTGTTGTCCATTCATGGGGTGTACAAAGAGCAGATTGCCCTTCCTGTCTGTCTCAGCTGCAGAGAGCCACTTCGCTCTAGGTCACACCGTCCCCAGGGCAGCCCATACCTAGTGACTTAGTATAAAGGTATGTTTTAGTAGAAAGTATAAAAAGAACATAATGGTCTGGCTATTTCAGCCTACTGCAAGAAAACTTTGGTAGATGATCCTTGTTTCAGAACCCTCCACTGGGTTGGCTGAGGCTTTGTCAGGCCTACACTGTAATTCAGTTTCTCAGTCGGCCCCATCCTGCCCTTTTCCCTTTTCTTTCACAGGATTTGATCCCTAATAAACACCTTGCACCTCAAAAACCATACCATTATCTGCTCTTGGAGAGTACAACCTGTGACATCTCTCTTCCATAGTGTATGAACCAGGATTTTCCAGAGAAACAGAACTGTTTGTTTGTTTATTGTGGGAATTGGTTCACATACAATTATAGAGGCTGAGAAGTCCCACAATCTGCCATCTGCAAGCTGGAGATCCAGAAAAACTGATGGTATAAGTCCTGGTCTGAGGCCAAAGGTCCAAGAGCCAGGAGTGCTGATGTTCAAGGGCAGAAGAAGATGGATGTCCCAGCTCAAGGACAAAGGGATGTAATTTGCCCTTCCTCTACCTAAAAAGGGCCTGTTCTACCCAGGCCCTCAATGGATTAAATGATGCCCACCCTCATTGGTGAGGGCAGATCTTCTTTACTCAGACTACTGATTCAAATGTTAATCTCTTCTGGAAACATTCTCAGAGACACACACAGAAATAATGTCTTACCAGTAGCTATCTGGGCATCCCTTAGCCCAGTTAAGCTGACATGTAAGATTAACTGTCACACAGAGATTCCGTACTTTAGTTACCTTTAGTCACTCTGATTCATGCTACCTCAAAGACCGTGCTTTTCTTTCCCTCCCTTGCTCCCTCTCTCCCTCCCTCTCCCCTCCTCCCCTTCCTTCCTTCTTTCTCTGTCACCCAGGCTGGAGTGCAGTAGCATGATTATAGCTCACTGTAGCCTTGACCTCCTGGGCTCAAGCTATCCTTTGACCTCAGCTTCCCAAATAGTTGGGACTACAGGTGCAGGCCACCATGCCTAACTAATTTTTAAAATTTTTTGTAGAGATTAGGCCACACTATATTGCCCAGGCTTGACTTTGTGCTTTTCTGACTACTCCATTATTTATATTACTGTACACTCCTCTCTGCCATGTAATAATATCTGGATAATGCTTTATAGTCTTAAGTATTTCTCCATATGATGTCAGATTTAGTGCTCACAGTAGCTCTGCGGGGTAGGTGTTCTTATTCCCAGTTTACAGTTATGAAGACTGAAATTTATAAAAATATAGGGATTTGCCCAAGGTCTTCAGCTTCTAAGTGGAAACTGGAACTCAGAAGCCATTGGCAAGTACAAGAATGTCAACAGATGACCTCCTCCTTCCCGGTGGGCCTTGGGGATATGAATTCAACAATGACAGTGTCTGTTACAAGAACTATCTGCAGCAGTTGCCTTGCAGGTGGGGAGTAAATCGCCTATCTCGTTCCTTTGGATTCAGACACTGAAACTACCCTATAAAATTACTAAAAGTCCACAAGGTCGGAATTGTAATGAGGGCCTAGGCTTTGTCATGATTTCAATCATAAGATGTTAGGGTGGGGAGATGGGGAGGGATAAAAAAAATTGCCTATTGGGTACACTGTGCACAGATGGGAATGGTGGGTACAGGCAAAGCCCAGACTTCTTTCCCCACTATACAATGCCTCCGTGTAACCAAAAACTATTTGTTCCCCCTAAAGCTATTGAAATAAATTAATTTTCAAAAGATATTATACTTATTTTCTTTTTTGACCTTTTCTCCCTCCCTGCAGGAGACCTGCAGGATAAACTAACTTGTTTTTCTCTTGAAGAACAATGGGCTGTGGGTCATGCTGACCTCCTTGATGGTATCCAGAAGTTTCATCAGCTGAAGGGCACTCTGCATGCTGGTAGACCATCTGATGCCAAGCAGACCAGTGGCCCCTGAGCCCCACCCCAAAACTGACAATCTCAACACCTCTGTGATTTTATCCCCAATCAATCGGCAGTTCCAATTCCCTAACCCCTGCCTGCCAACGTACCCTTAAAAACCCTAGCTTTTGAGTTCTTGAGGAGGGGGATTTGAGAAGTAGCTCCCATACTCCCCGCTTGGCTGCTTTGCGATTATTAAACTCTTTGGCATTTCTAGGCAGTGGGCATAAAACCCCAGAGGCTGTAACAACACCAAAGATTTCTGTTGAATAGTTGCTGGGAACAGTAAGGGCCCCTGGCCCCCAAGCTGACTTAATACGTGCGATTTGCTCAGGAGTCATCTTTGTGGGTGAAACAACTATGGGGAAAGCTCCCTCTCCCCCACAGAGAGTTCTAGGATTGGAGAAGTTGCAGGTAGAGGCCCCTCAGTGTTCGTGAATGACGTGGGCACTGAATAGGAGGAGAGGATCTGTCTTTGCGCAATCCCTCCTGCTGCCTCACGAGGAAGGGGTGGGGAGATTCCCATCTGGAATTTGACAGTTCCTCTCTCAGTTAACACAGGTGAGAATCCCTGAGGAAGTGAGCTGGTAACCCTCCACTCAGGTGTTCCAGACGCAGGACAGAAGAATGGGGGGCCTAGGCTGAGGAAATACCTGTGCAATCATTCCATCTCAGATAAAGTCCTGCAGGGACTGGTCAGTGGCTAAGCACTGCCTGTCCCCCCAACACCATCAATTTCCAGACATTTTCAGCTCCCTTCAATAAAGCTGCTACATTAGGGGAGGTCAGGCCTCCAAAGAAGTGACAGGTTTTGGAAATAAAAGCACACTGAGGCCAGGGGGTGCTCAAAAACATACAGAAGTATGCAAGGGAATCCAAGAGCAACACAGACATTTGCAACAACTATTCTTTGTAAAGAACACAAAATTATGCTGACTTCCTTGCCCCTTCCAGGGCGTGAGAGATGCTCCCCCTCCTGGACCCTCTCGCTGTTGTTAGACTGATTTTTGCTCTTGCTGGGCTCCACGGGGGCAGAAACTGTGCAGCTTTGTACCCCAAGCAGTGTGCACAAGGCCTGACACATAGCATGCCCAAATAAGTTACCAAAGGAGTGGAAGATGGAATGTTTTGTCCTACAAGAGCACAAATTGCAAATACAGGGGGCCGAGCCCGAAACACAGCTTTCTGGGAACAAGACAGATGATGCAGGGATGATGCCCTGGACTAGGGCCCTAACTGACTCTAAAGTGATTGGTTTTGAACCTGAGCCAATTCTGCAGCTTCTCCATTATCTACCAGCCTCTCCCTTTGAATGAGTGATGCCTTCTGGGGATGCTAAATATCTTTATCTGATAATTCTGTGCATGAATTCCTGGAGGTTTAAGAAACAAAGGTGTCTCCCGGCTTCCCCCAGGAGAACTAGGGGCATTTGAAGAGTGAGATTGTCTGGGTCAGAGGAAAATCCACTTTTAGGTTAGGAGAGAAGTGCCCAGGGCAGAGCTTATTCAACTCTGAGAATTGCTGGAGGAGGACTTTAGTGGGTCTATTTACCCATGCTGTAGTCCCCCTTGGGTACATGTTATTCCTTTAAACTTTTTGTATCTTATTCTTTTTAGGCCTCACCGCTACTCTCCTTCAGGAACAAGAGGGCTCTGGGGACTGACTCACTTTAATTAAAATCACATGAGGTTGGTATTAAAAACCTGGGAAGTCATTATTAATTTACAGTGAGAAATCCAGCTGTTTATTCATTTATTTACTCCGTAAATATTTATTGAGTGCTGATCTAAGCCAAGTTGGTCATGTATAACCCTCAAGTTCTTTCTGGATGGTAACATAGCTTCCTGCATTAGACAGGAGACAAAAACCACACAGGTTGTTTTAACAGAGAGAATTTAATACAGAGAATAGTAGGCTAGGTATAAAGAATTATTAACTAGTTATTGAAAAACCTAAAAAGCAAAACGAGAACTCTAAATTATCGTGGAGGTAGCAATTTCAGGAAGCAGCCACCACCTCTGGGGGAACCAAGGGGAAAAAGTTGGAATTATTAAGAGTTAGAATGACTGGGCATGGTGGCTTACATTTGTATTCCCAGCACTTTGGATGACCAAGGCAGGAGGATTGCTTGAGCCCGGGAGATCAAGACCAGCCTGGGCAACATAGTAAGACCTCGTCTCTACAAAAAAATAAAAAAAATAAAAAAATTAACTGGACTTGGTACATGCCTATGATCCCAGCTACTTGAGAGGCTGAGGTGGAGGGATCGTTTAAGCCCAGGAGGTCAAGGCTGTGGTAAGCTGTGATTGTGCCATACACTCCAGTCTGGGTGACAGAGTGAAATTCTGAGTAAAAAACCAAAAACAAACAACAAAAGAACCTAGAAGCTTGGAGGAGGGACCACATGAGACAGACACTCAGAAGCCTAAGGAAGGTGCACCTTCTGGCCCCTTCCTTGATTGTTGGTTTCTCTGAGCTCAGAGAAGGGATACCACAGAGGTGGGACCCAGACCTCCGGGGATGGTGTGCTGGCCAACTGGGCATCATCTCTGGGGCAGGAGGTGATGAGACTGGTTCTGTGGGCATTGGAAGAACTGCAAGCCAAATTCAGCTGCTCCTACAGGAAGGAATTGCTGCTGCCAGAGTGAAGAAGCATGATGTGGGGTGGTGCCACTCACATGATCAGTAAATTAACAGGAAGAAGCCTCAAGAAGCTATCTGGAAGCCAGCAGAAGCCCAAAGGAAAAAACAAGTCTCTTCCTCCTCTAGCCTTGCATCTTCCTCGAGCGCCTCCTATAGGCAGAGCCTAACAAAGAGCAGCTGGCAAAGGAGAAATGTGGTTTGCAGAGTCCCAGCCCTTGTAGCGTAAGAGTGGGTTTGGAGCTGATAGATAGTCTCTTGATAAGTGACACATCGGCCGGGAATGGTGGCTCAAGCCTGTAATCCCAGTACTTTGGGAGGCCGAGGCGAGAGGATTGCCTGAGCCCAGGGGTTCGAGACCAGCCCAGGCAACTTGGTGAGACCTCATCTCCACAGTAAATCAAAAAAATTAGCCACGTTGTAACGTGCACCTGTAGTTCCGACTACTTGGAAGGATGAGGCAGAAGGATCGCCAGAGCCCAGCAGATTGATGCTGGGGTGGCCGTGAGCATGCCACTGCACTCCAGCCTGGGCGAGAGTAAGACTCCAACTCAAAAATAAATAAGTAAATAAAATAACTGACAAATCTTCAAAGAATTTTTTTTTTTTTGAGTCAGAGTCTCACTGTCACCCAGGCTGGAGTGCAGTGGAATGCTCACGGCTTACCACAGCCTTGACCTACTGGGCTTAAACGACCCTTCTGCCTCAGCCTCCCAAGTAGCTGGGATCATAGGCACGCACCACCAAGTACGGGTAATTTTTTAATTTTTTGTAGAGACGAGGTCTTGCTAAGTTGCCCAGGTTGGCCTCGAACTCCTGGGCTCAAGCGATCCTCCCGCCTTGGCCTCCCAACTTACTAGAATTACCTGCTGAGCTCAGGCGATCCTTCTGCCTCAGCCTTCCTGGCCATAGGCGTGTGCCACCATACCCGGCTAATTTTTTTGGTTTATTGTAGAGACAAGTGTCTCGTCAAGTTGCCCAACCTGGTCTCGAACCCTGGGCTCAGGCAATCCCCTAACCTCTGCCTGCCAAAGTACTGGGATTACAGGCGTGAGCCACTGCATCCAGCCTCCAAAGAATCTTGAAGTGAGTGAGAATTAATCACCCTTTCACCCAACGGTCTCACCACCAGCTCACACAAAAGCAAGTCTCTGACCATATTCTATCATATTTGTTAAGCAAGCATTCGTTAGCAACCCAATACAAAACAGTTCATGCAACTTATTCTCTAGACTTGAGGAAGTCCTGGCTGTCAACCTGCCCTTGCTTGAAAGGTCACTCAAGGCAGATGCAACATTTCAGAAGCATCAAGGAACCAAAAATCCTCTAAAACTAAGTGTTGAATCAAGCCTCGGGTGCCATCTCTAAAGTATAGAACACAGGCCTTGCTAGATTCTGATAACCTCTTCATCTAAAGGTGGAGAGAAATATCTCAAACACATTTAAGTAAATCCATAGATCCTGAATACCTTTAATTTCATCAACAAGAATTTATTTCTAACATTTGTCATGCTAATTAACATGCCACCAGTTTCATCAATGAAAACCCATTTATGACTTTCACTTTGCTAATTAGCAAAGCCTCAGGTATCGAAAGCCTTTGTGATCTTGCATTTGGATGTGGTCTTTCTGATACAAAGCTAGCTGAAGAGATGATTTTTGATGAGAGCAAATGATCACCCCTGGAATTGGAGTTTTAAATGACACAGACATAATATCACGTTGTTCAGGTGGAAATACTTCAAAAAATACAATGCAGATATCATAACAAGTACTGTTTACAATAAGTGCCACCGGGATTCAGTGGTGGACAAGACAAAGTCTATGTTCTCAAGTGGCTCACTGCACTGATGGGGGTTGGCCAGTCGGGGCTGGGCCCTTTCCTGAAAACATCAGAAGGACCTGGTTCTGCCACTCAGCTATTAGCAAACCTTTCCTGCAGGTTGAGTTGCCAGATAAAATATAGGCTGTCCAGTTCAGTTTGCATTTCAGATAAACAATGAATACTTTTTTAGTATAAGTGCTATATTATTTGCTGAATCTGGCAACTCTACTTCTGGGCAAAGCTAAGAAGGAGAGCCAAACAGGGCAGAAATCTGCTTGCTGAGTGTGGGATTAGTCAAAGCAGGAGAATGAGATCATTTTAGGTTCTGTGCCTGAGTTATCCATTCCTATTTGCCTCCCTAGACAAGCCCAAGTGTTTTGGAGGTCAAAGTGTTGGCTTCCCTAAGCAGTGCTTATCCCAAGTCATACACATGAATGCCATGCACATTCTTCTTAAGCAGAGTCCTTTGCCAACTCTCTCTCTCTCTCTCTCTCTCTCTCTCTCTCTCTCTCTCTCTCTCTATCTCTCTCTCTCTGTGTGTGTGTGTGTGTGTGTGTGTGTGTGTGTGTGTGTTTCTCAATCTCTCCATGTAGTCTTTCTGTAAGCTTAGCTGGAGCTACTTTACCTTATGGCAGTTTGGAGTACTAGATTTCTCCAGAACATAAGAACAGAAGCTCCTAGGCCTTCATAATGTCTAGGCTTAAGTTTCCCAGAATGCTACATCTACTTGGTCAAAGCTTTTGCAGGAAAAGCCCAGATTCAAAGAAAGAACATAGGATCCACCTCTTACAGGAGTAATGTCATAGTCACATTGCAAAAGAATTGTAAGAAGGGAGACACTACACAGCTGCCCAACTGTAGTTGCCCCAAACAGTTCCTCAGTGTGGTTGTTCCAAGCTCAAAGACTTATGGACTAAAGAACACATGATCTGATCCCCATAGACCCAATTCATAATGGTGAACAGATAAGAGACAACAGCCATAGTTGACTATTCTGAAATTCAGCTGGGTACGTCTCACTAATTCCTATTTGAAGGGCTTTGCTATATACCCTAGGAGTGGTTCTCCATCGCACTCAGACACACTCTTTCGTATCTCTGTTTTATCTTCTTTTCCTTCAAACTCACTTGGGTTTGCATCTGAATAGCTTTCTTACAAGTTGAAGGGGAAGGGAGCAGAAATCTCTATATTTTAACCTTATATCTCTGGCCCTTGTATTATAAATAGGTTTTTTTTTTTTATTGTAGAGTTCCTACATTTTAGGTAAGGGTTCCATACCTTTAGACACGTCACACTTATGAATCTCTTTAAGACAGATTCTGTTCTATGTTGGTCTTGAATCAGTGCCTATAAGATGTTCATACGCCATTTGGCTTAAAAGTGAGGATCTAGGAAGCACACCTTTAATATATCAATATGCCCATTTTTTCCAACTGAGAGTGTCTAGGAAATGCCTCCTTAGATTCTTCTGAGATTTCAAAAAAGTTAAACTTTTATTTTGATATGTATTCTGAGACTATGTGTTGCTTAGAAGCACTTGGAATTTGACCTTTGTCTTGAAATAATTTTTTTTAATTTTGATAATATTTTGTTCTAGGTGGGAATGAAGATAAGAAACAGTTTTATTTCCAAACCTATTA
>NW_007248613.1:224678-246345 GCF_000164805.1 Carlito syrichta
CCCCCCTCTCTCTCTCTCTCTCTCTCTCTCTCTCTCTCTCTCTCTCTCTCTCTCTCTCAACAGGGTCTCATACTGTTGCCTAGGCTGAAGTGCAGTGGCACAGTCATGGCGGCCCCCAACTCCTGGGCTCAAACAATCCTCCTGCCTCAGTTTCCCAAGTACCTGAGACTACAGGTGCATACCACAACATCTGGCTAATTTTTACATTTTTTTATAGATACAAGATCTTGCTATGTTGCCTAGGCTGATCTTGAACTCCCGAATTCAAGCAATCCTCTTGCCTTGGCCTTCCACACTGCTGGGATTACAGGCATGAGCCACCACACCCAGCCTTCTTTCTTAAGCAGATGCTCTGGTGGTCACTTTTATGTGTGAACGTGGAGGGTGTTTGGGGGTAGGATTAACATTGAAATTGGTGAACAGATTGCCCTCCATGATGTAGGTGGGCCTCATCCAATCAGCTGAAGGCTTAACTAGAACAAAAACAGCCTCCCTGAGCAAGAGAACTTCTCCAGCAACTTGTTTCAGACTTCATCTGCAGCATCAGCTCTCCTGGATCTCCACCTTCTAGTCCACCCTGAAGGTTTAGGACTTGCCAGCTTCCACAATCGTGTGAGCCAATTCCTTATAATAAATCCCTCTTTCTCTCTCTCCCACTATATGCATATATGTATATACATATACATATATGTGTCTATGTGTGTGGTATATGTATATATTCTTTGGGTTCTGTTTCTCTGGAGAACCCTGATTAATACAGACCCTCCAAATCACTGATTATGCTTGAGCTTCCATAATGACACTGTCTTGCTTCCTTCTTTTAAGCAGGTCTCCTAAATGGGATTTATTAGCTCATTGTCTTCATTGTTTTCCTCACTAATGGCTGACCTCATTTTTCTCTGAACGCTCTGAGAGGATAAGAGACTTGCTCAAGGCTAGCCAGCTGGGATTTCTTCTTACCTCTGGCTTCAAGGCCTGTGCTGTTTCTGCTCTTCAGTGTCAGTCTCTATCCTTGAAATCATGTTCCTCATCACAGGGAGGTAGCTGTTGGGGAATATAAAAGACGCTGGGCTTGAGTCAGAGGACTTGGGCCTTGTTCAGAAATGGAAACTTCCGGGCCAGGTGCGGAGGCTCACATGTGTAATGCCAGCACTTTGGGAGACCGAGGTGAGAGGATTGCCTGAGCCTAGGAGTTTGAGACCAGCCTGGGCAACATGGTGAGACCTGATCTCTACAATAAATCAAAAAAATTAGCTGGGTGTGGTGGCTCGTACCTGTAGTCCCAGCTACTTGGAAGGCTGAGGCAGAAGGATTGCCTGAACCCAGCAGGTTGAGGCTGCGGTAGTTGTGATCATGCCACTGCATGCCAGCCCGGGCAACAGAGTGAGACTCTCACTCAAAAAACCAAAACCAAAAACAAAAACAAATGGAAACATCCCAGATGGGATCAGCAGTCTGTGGAGGGCTTTGCTGTTTAGGAGCTATACATGTCCTGCAGGTTGATACACCCGAACTCTGGGCATGCAGAGTAAGTCAAGGCCCCATTAGTGATGTCTCAGCTCCAGGTGGCACAACAATTGAAGGAGCAGTTTTTTGGAAAAAGGCAGGAGATCCTGCCAGTGGGCATTCAGGGAAGGTGGGAGTCCTGATCCCACTTCTGCAAAACCAGCCCCATTATTTTAACCCTCTCTCTAGGCAATGCCTTGCTCATCTGAAAGATGCGAGGGGATGGAGGGCAAGTTCATGATCCTCCTGAGGCATCACGATCCTCAAACTCATCAGGCTGGGGCCAGGAACCGATTGCAGGGCAGGGAGGCAGGAGTTAAATGAGGACAATCTTTATGGCCAGCCATGTAAGAACTTAAAAGTTTTTCTTTACTGTGTTCTAGGGTATTATAATCTAAATGTGTGTCCCCTCAAAATTCATATATTGAAGACCTAACCTTCAATAATATGGTATTAGGAGATGAGATCTTTGGGAGATGATCAGGTTTAAATGATATTTTAAAGATGGAGCGCCATGAGCCCTTATAAGAAGACCAGAGTGTACTCTCTCTGCTACGTGAGAACACAGCAAGAAGGTGGCTATTGGCAAACCAGGAAGAGAGCCCTCACCAGGGAACCTTGACCTTGGACGTTTTAGCCTCCAAAACTGTGAGAAATAAATGTCTGTTGTTTAAGCCTCTCAGCCTGTGGTATTTTGTTACAGCAGCCTGAGCTTACTAATACATAGAGTGACTAGCCAATCTCTCTTAGCAGTTTTCCCATGTCAAAATCTCTTAGCAAATGTGTTCTGTTTTGTGTAGGTGTAAGTTTCTTTCATTTTAAAAATCAACTTTATTGATGTAAAATTTACATACAATAACCTGTACCCATTTTAAGTGTATACTTTTATGAGAAATGTATGCATCCATTTAACCATACCCCTGTCAAGATAGAAATCATTTCTATCACCATGAAATTTCCCTTGTTCTTTTATAGTCAATCACTTCCTTCCACCCTAGCCTTAAACAACACTAATCTGTTTTTTCCACTGTAGATTAGCTGTGTCTGTTCTTGAATTTCATAGACATAGAATCATACAGTGTATACTCTGTTGTGTCTGGCTTTTGTTTAATATAATGTTTTTGAGATTCATCCATGTTACTGTGTCTATTAATAGCTTATTTCTTTTTATTGCTGAGTAGTATTCTATTGTATGAACATATCACAATTTGTTTTTTTGAGTTGGAGTCTCACTCTGTCACCCAGGCTGGACTGCAGTGGCACATTCATGGCCACCCCAGCGTCGACCTGTTGGGCTCCAGCAATTCTTCCACCTCAGTCTTCCAAGTAGCTGGAACTACCATGCCTGGCTACCACGCCTGGCTAATTTTTATTTATTTATTTATTTATTTATTTATTTATTTATTGTAGAGACAAGGTCTTGCCAAGTTGCCTGGGCTGGTTTCGAACCTGTGGGCTCAGACAATCCACTCACCTTGGCCCCCCAAAGTGCAGGGATTACAGGCTGAGCCACTGAACCTGGTCATATATCACAATTTTTAATCCATTCTCCCATTGATGTATTTTCAATGTATGTATATTCTGTTGTATATATCATTCTGGTTTTTAGATTTTTCACTAAGCATAGCTTTAATATTCACCCATGTGTCTATATGTACATCTAACTCATTGCTACTAAATTCTTCAGATGACTCCATGGTGAGGATCTTTCACCTAACCACTTCCTCAGTGATGCATGCCCAGGTTGTTCCCCACCACAGAAAACACTGCATTGAGCATCTTTTTACATGTACCTTGTGGACTTCTGAATTTCCATGGGATATATGCACAGGAAGAGAATCGCTGGGTCATTCTCTATGTGTTTACTTAATTTATGTCAGAGGTGCCGACTTCTCCAAAATGGCTGCACTAGTCTAAATTCATAGTAGCAGTGCCAGCGGTCTCTTACAGGCCTACAGCTTCCCAACAATTGGCATTATTCAGCTGTCTAACTTTTGCAGTCTAATATATACAAAAGTGATATTTCATTTTTATTTTAATTTGCTTTTCTCTGATTGCAGGTAATTTTGAGCACTTCTCCAAGTGAGCATCTCTTCTCTAACTGCCTGTTCATATTCTTTGCCTAGTCTTCTATTGGGGATGCTGTTTTTCTTCATGTTGATTTGCAAGTGTTTCTCACGTATTTGACACGATCATTTTTTGTTGCTTTTGGGGGCTATATATCTATTCTTTTTGTCTGTGGTGTCCTTCAATAAACAGAAATCCTGTACTTTGAAGCAACCAAATTTCCTCTTTTACCTTATGATTTGTCTTTGAAAATTTATTTAAGAAGTCTTTCTCTGCCTGTAGAGATCATAAAGACACTCTTCTATAGTTTCTTCTGTTAACTTTATGGTATTCATCTCTGGGTCCTTAATCCATTGGGTCCCCCCTTATTGGGATTCAGTTTTAATATTTTCCATTTGGCATGCTAGTTTTTTTTTTTTTTAACTCCATGCAAATGATCTCCAGAACCTTGGCTCTAACGTGAGTAGTTTAAAAAAGGAAATCACTTCATTAGAGTTTTTTTGGACTTTTTATTCAAGTCTGGTATACATACATAAAAATGCTCAAATAATGAGTGATTTGATGAATTTCCACAACGTGAAAACAGCACTGAAATAGAACATTGCCTATACCCAAGAAGGCTTCCTCCTGCCCATTTTCATCCAATATCTGTCTTAAATTAGTTTCACCTTTGCCTTTTAAAAATTTTGGTTTTTGGTTCATATAAATGGAATAATGCCTTTTGTGCTCTCATATCTGGTGACTTTCACACAATACCATGTTTGTAAGATCTAATCATATTGCTGAGTCTAGGTGCAGTTTGTTCTTTCTCATTGCTGTGTAGTATTCTACTACATAATTTTTTTTTTTAAGTCGGAGTCTTACTCTGTCTCCCAGGTTAGAGTGCAGTGGCATGCTCACGGCCCCTGCAGCCTCGACCTACCGGGCTCAGACAATCCTTCTGCCTCAGCCTTCCAAGTAGCTGGAACTACAGGCATGCGCCATGATGCCTGGCTAATTTTTTTATTTATTGTAGAGATGAGGTCTCATCAAGTTACCCAGGCTGGTCTCAAACCTGTGGACTCTGGCAATCCTCTCACCTCAGCCTCCCAAAGTGTGGGATTATAGGCGTGAGCCACTGCACCCGGCCTCTATTACATAATTATACCATAATTTATTCATTCTACTGTTGATAGACATTTGGGTAGCTTCCAGGTTTTGGCTATAATAAGGAGTACTGCTATGAAAATTCTTGTACACATCTTTTGGTGAACTTGTGTATACATTCCTATTGATTCATAGGATATGCATGTGTTCAGCTTTAGTAGTATCTGCCAAATGATGTTTCAAAGTGATTGTACCAATTTACACTACCACAGAATGGTGTGAGAGTCCTGGTTGCTCCACATCTTTATTAATACTTGGTATTTTTCATCTCTTTTTCATTTTAGCCATTCTGGTGGTTGGTATAGTGGTATTTTATTGTGACTTAAATTTCCATATCCTTAATGCCTGAAGTTGAGCACCTTTTCATATATTTATTTGCCACTTATATTTCTTCTTCTTCCTCTTCCTTCTCCTCCTCCTCTTCTTCTTCTTGGTTTTCTGTATGTTTCTTATTCATTAGTGAAAATTCTTTTTATAACCTGACTATGAACCCTTTGTTCAATATATGTATTCTCTTAATTTCAAATAGTCCAACTTATCATTTTTTCTTTCATAGCCAATACTTTTCATGTTCTGTTAAAGAAATCTTTGCCCACACCAAGTCATGAAGATGTTTTCCTCTAAAAGCTTTATTATTTTATCTTTCCTATTTACATCTATAATTCTTCTGAAATTGATTTATGTGTGATACGATTGTAGGAGATATGGTGTGAGATACGATTCCAGATTCATTTTTTCCTCATTTAGATAGAAAATTAGCTTAGTACCATTTATTGAAAATACTGTCTTTTTGCCACTGCACACCAGTGTCGTACTGTAATAAGTCAAGTAAACTGAATGTGTGTCTACACTGGAATCTTCATTATTTTCCATTGGTCGGTTTATTCTTGTCTCAGTACCTCACTGTATTACCTAGAGAGGGCTTGTGTATTCTTTTTTTTTGAGTCGGAGTCTCACTCCATTGCCCAGGCTGGAGTGCAGTGGCACACTCACGGCCACCCCAGCGTCGACCCACTGGGCTCAGGAGATCCTTCTACCTCAGCCTTCCAAGTATCCAGAGCTATAGACGCATGCTATCATGCCCAGCTCATTTTTTCATTTATTGTAGAGATGAGGTCTCACCAAGTTGCCCAGGCAGGTCTCGAATTCCTGGGCTCAGGCAATCCTCTCACCTCAGCCTCTCAAAGTGCTGGGATTACATGCTTGAACCACTGTGCCTGGCCTTGTGTATTCTTATATTAACTTTAGACACTTTATAGTTTTATGGCCATTGTAAATGATGTTACTCTTTTTTTTTTTTTTTTGAGTTGGAGTCTCACTCGGTCGCCCAGACTGGAGTGCAGTGGCCGCTCCCGGCCACCGCAGCCTTGCCTGCTGGGCTCTGGCGATCCTTCCGCCTCAGCCTTCTGAGTAGCTGGAATTACAGGCGTGCGCTACCACGCCCGGCTCATTTTTTTATTTATTGTAGAGATGAGGTCTCGCTGCCCAGGCGGGTCTCGAACCCACGGGCTCAGGCAATCCACTCACCGCAGCCTCCCAAAGGTGCGAGACTATAGGCTGAGCCACCGAGCCCGGCCTGATGTTACTCTTATTAAATTTTATAGTTTCTTGTTATTTGTGGGATAAAGAACTGCCACTGATTTTTGCAGGTTGATTTTCTAGTTAGAAACTTAGAGTTGAATATGCTGACTGTATTTTTGTTTCTAGATAGCTAATCACGTCACTTGCAAATGGCAGTTTCTTCCTTTCTTTTTTTTTGAGTTGGAATCTCACTCTGTCACCCAGACTGGAGTCCAGTGGCCGCTCCCGGCCACCGCAGCCTCGACCTGCTGGGCTCCGGCGATCCTTCTGCCTCAGCCTTCCAAGTAGCTGGAACTACAGACGCGCACTACCACGCCTGACTGATTTTTTTGATTTATTGTAGAGATGAAGTCTCGCCAAGTTGCCCAGGCAGGTCTCGAACCCGCAGGCTCAGGCAATCCACTCACCTCAGCCTCCCAAAGCGCGGGATTACAGGCTGAGCCACCAAACCCGGCTGGCAGTTTCATCTTTTTCCTTTCAAAAATTATATCTTTGTGCTGGTTTATTTTATGTGTCAATTTGGCTAGGTTATGGTGCCCCGTTATCTGGTCAACTAGCTGCAGTCTAAGTGTTGCTGTGAAAGTTTTTATTTATTTATTTAATTTATTTTTTATTTTGTAGATGAGGTTAACATTTAAATTAGTAGAGTTTGAGTGAGGCAGATGACCTCCCACAATGTGGGTGGGCCACATCCAATCAAGTGTAGCCCTTAAGAAAAAAAATAACGTCCTCAGAGGAAGAGAGAATAGAGAGAATTCTGTCTACAGATGCTTTGGGACTGGAGTTGCAATATCTGCTCTTCCCTGGGTCTCAAGCATGCTGGCCCACCCTGCAGATTTCTGACTTGTCAACCCGTACAATCATATAAGCCAATTCCTTAAAGTAAATTCTCTCTCTCTCTCCTCCCTCCCTCCCCCTTGCTTTCTTTCTTACAGTCTATATAAATCCTATTAATTTTGTTTTTCTGGAGAACCATGACTAATACAACCTCTTAATTATTTTCATTTTCTAACACTGGCCGGGAATTTTGTGCTATAGGAAACAGAAACAGTACTGTGGACATCTTTGTCTTATTCACAATCTTAAAGGGAATGGGTCTAAAGTTTCTCCATTAAGTATATTAAGTATATTTGCCACAGGTTCTGATACATAATCTTTGTCAAGTTAAGAAAATTTATTTATATTCCTAGCTCACTAAGTTCACTGATATTGAATTTCTGGGATAGAACTTTATCATAATGGATTTTTAAAAAATAAAAATCCTGTTGAATTCAGTGAACAAATATTTTCTTTGGGATTTGTACATCTGCAATCATGAATGAAAAAAATCATATAATTAGCTTTTTAATGAAAAAATTGTCCTTTTTGGTCTTCTGCTCTCATGCCACGTGAAGAACAGTGTTCATACCCTCTGGAGGATGCAGTATTCAGGTGCCATCTTGGAAGCAGAGACTGGGCCCTCACCAGACACCATACCTTCTGATGCCTTGATCTTGAACTTTTCAGCCCCTAGAACTTTGAGAAATAAATAAATGTCTGTTTTTTTTTTTTAAAGAAAATTAAAAACTTTCAACGAGGCAGCAAACACAAAGATACAGATCTTGGTGAAGACCCTCACAGGCAAGACTGTCACCCTTGAGGTTGAGCCCATTGACACCATCGAGAATGTCAAAGCCTAAAATCCAAGACAAGGAGGGAGTCCCACCCGACCAGCAGTGTCTGATACTTGTGGGCAAATGGCTGGAGGATGGCCGCCCTCTCTCAGACTACAACATCCAGAAAGAGTCCACCCTGCACCTAAACCTAACCCTAACCCTCCACCAGCTTACCAAGAAGTATAACTGCAACAAGATGGATCTGCCACAAGTGGTCTGCACGCTTGCACCCTCATGTCGTCAACTGCTGCAAGAAGTGCAGACACACCAACAATCTGTGCCCCAAGAAGAAGACCAAATAAGACTCTCGCCTGCTCCTCCCACAAGGTGGCCTCTTGCTCTGGCCCACAACCCTGGGGCCTTAATAAAGTTTCCCTTTCATTGACTGGGAAAAAAATAATTGTCAGCCAGGCATGGTGGCTCACACCTGTAATCCCAGCACTTTGGGAGGCCAAGGTGGGAGGATGGCTTGAGCCCACAGGAGTTCGAGACTAGCCTGGGTAACATAGTGAGACCTCATCTCTACAAATAATTAAAAAGAAATTTTAAAAAATTGTCACGAACTGGTTTTGGAATTAAGATTACACTGCCTTCAAAATGAGCTGGATGGCTTCCACTCTTTTTCTAAACTTTGAAACACTTTGTGCAAAATAGAAATTAAACATTTCTTTTTTTATTTGAGTTAGAGTCTCACTCCGTCGCCCAAGCTTGAGTGCAGAGGCACGCTGACGGACACCCTGGCGTCGACCTGCTGGGCTCTGGCGATCCTTCTGCCTCAGCCTTCTGAGTAGCCGGAGCTACAGGGGCACACTACCTCCCCCGGCAAGTTTGTTTATTTGTTTATTGTAGAGATGAGGTCTCGCCAAGTTGCCCAGGCTGTTCTCAAACCCGTGGGTTCAGTCCATCTGCTCACCTCGACCTCCCAAAGTGCTGGGATTACAGGCTTGAGCCACCGCGCCCAGCTGAAATTAAAATTTCTTTAAAATTTCAGAGAACTCACCCCTAAAGTCACCAGGGCCTGAAGTTTCTGGAGAGGGGATGTCTTTGATTACCATTTTAATCTCTTAGTATTTGTTGGTTTGGAACTAGTCATCTTCTTGATCAAACTTTGGCACTTTATATATTTCTAGAACTTTATTTCCTTTTTTCAATGTTAGTTATACAAAGTTATTCATAGTGCTTTCTTCTTTTTTTATCCATCACTTTTGTATCTTGTAGTTATTTTTTCCTTCTCTTTGTGTATTTCATTTCTTTTCATCTTCTCTCTTTTATTCTTGATGACTCTTGCCGGAGGTCTGTCTTTTAAAAAAATCTTTTCATGAACCAGCTTTTGACTGTTCAAATAATTCCCAGTTTTTGTTGCTGTTCTCTATTTCATAGCATTCTTCCAGGGCTGAGCCAAGTATTTGCAGTTGTGTGGTTTTGTTTTGTTTTGTTTCTCCCCCCGACCCCCACCCACACCCTGCAGTTGTTTTCAATAAGAGCTAAGCGGACAAGCCGAAGGTCAACTCCAGCTCCAATGTATCAATAATTGGTGACTGTATCTGTCACAGTATAGTCTCACCAACGCTGTAATTATTCTAGGAGGATGGCCAAATTGTTACCTTGGTCATAGCACATAGATAAAGGAACTACTCACAGGAAAGCATGAGAGTAGATTCTAATATTGGAATGACAGCAATATTGTTGACACACGCGAAGACTCATGGTATATTCAGCAGATTTACCTTTTACACTGTCTTCTCTTTAGAAAGGGCCATGAGATCCTGGCCAAGAATATTGCAGAACCAATCTGGAGACATTACTTTTTATGCTCATTGTTCCATCTCAGACCCCTGCTCTCACATGCGTAGGTCTTCAATGGGCGATTTATAGCGTGGGCATTGCGACTCACTTATCTCTGCTAATGGGGCTGCCTTTGCCTCTGTGGAGTTTAGAGGATTTACGGACGGGAAACTTATCCCACTGTCACCACCCTCTCCCATTCCCCCAGATAAGTGGGCAGATGAAAAGGCTGGGACAGTGTGCTGAGGATGCTCTGAAGGAGATTACTGGGAGGATGAGCCATAAGACATGCCAGGTTTCTCACTGCTCAAAATGTCACACACTATTCAACTTTTACAGCCAGTCCTGCTGAATTACTGTGAGACCATCCATCAAGAATGGTCTCAGCTGTCTCCACACAGATAAATAAGCATGATGTCTGAATGCCATTCTGTCTGTAAGTATCTTTCACTTATTTTACCCTATGAGATAGTCGTGTGGGGTAGGCCAAGGGTGGGATCTGCTGCTAGAATAATTAACACCAGGACCCTCAGAGCGCAGCCGGGTCGATGTGGCATTGTCTGAACGCTCACTGGCAAAATCTCCCTCCCAAGGTACCAAGAGAAAGACCAATAGAAATGTCTCTTCAGAGTTACTGGTGCTGATTTTTGAGACTCAGGAGGATTCTTCAAAGCTGTAAGGAAGGAAGCAATAACTCCTCAGCCACTGCAACTCTACCCAGTATTTCAACTGGGTAGTTCCCAAGAGTACCACTGTAAAAGAGTTTGTCACAGGCCAGGTTTCCTGGGAAACAGACTCCGAGACAGAGATTTGTATGCAGGAAGTTTATTGGGTTGTGTTCTCAGGATCTACACCTGGGGGCTTGAGGGTCGCAGAATGGGGCAGAGAGAGAAACTGATCTGTGATGTGTTTGCACCCAGGGCCCAGTTGACTCCATGGAGAGCTCTGGAGCTGGGATGGTTCTTTAGAATTGAGAGGATGAGGCCAGGCCTTTGTATTCCCATATTGAGCAGTCACTGGATATGGGTTGCCTCTGGGAAGGGGACATGACCTTGGGTGAGGCAGGTTATCTTCAGCTGAAGGTAATCCCCAGGGGGGCACTCAGCTGCCAGCTGTCAGCTGCCAACACTCTCAGCGGTAAGGGGAATGGATCCATCAGTCCTGAAGTGGGACATTTGTGCAGTGTACCACAGCACTCACTCCGTTCTACCTGTTCCTCATGCCACCTCGACCCACCTGCCTCATAGAGTAAACCTGGGGGGCAGCTTCTCCAAGATTCGAGGAGGTTTCATTTCTTGGACAAAAAGACAAGAGGAAGGTCAGTGAGATAAACAGCAGGCCCAGCGACTACAACTGGTCTTGAGGCCTCAATTGATAGTCAACATCTCCCTTCTCTGCTACCCATTCTAGATTCTTCTCACCCTTGGGAGAAAAACTGTCAGCGTAGGTGGCTTACCTCATGGCACGATATAGATTCTCATCCCTAAGGGGTCTGAACCCTGGTCACCATGCCCTTCTCAGGCCAAGGTTGCTACCTTTGTGTATTTCCTATCAATATCGAGAAAGGAAGTACCAAGAAGTGCCCAAGAATATCATCTGAAGGTCAAGTATGATCCACCCTGTCCCCACTGTAGAACAGAAACCTGCCTCCTCATGAAGATGGAAATCATGAAGGCCACCAGGATCATACTTGCTTGTCTTTTAGTGTGTGAAGCCTAAAGAGACTGGGTAGAAGCAATTATTTAAATATGAACTTTTTCTGAGCCCCTGGTGGAAAAGTTCTGGCCCCTCTTGGAGCCAGAACCTCTAAACATGCAGAGCTGAGAATTGCAGGACAAGTAGCACAAATTCACTAAGCACACATTTCCTTTTTTTAAATATATATTTTTTATTTTAAAACTGTGGGGTACAGTTAAGGGTTAGGTATACAAACATTCACTGAAGCACACATTTCAGTAAGAGCAGAGTGGGCAAGTCGAAGGTCTCATCCAGCTTCAGTGTATCAATCATTGGTAACTATATCTGGCACAGTATAGTCTCACTAAAGCTGTAGTTATCCTAGAAAGATGCTCAAATTGTTACCTTGGCCACAGTAAAGGAACTGTCCACAGGAAAACACTAGAATAGATCCTAATATTGAAATGACAGCAATATTGCAACAGATCCAAATGTTCCACTTCCATCTTCTCAGCCTTCCTGAATGTATGACTTGGTGGGTCAGACAGAACTCAGTTCATGATGGTCATTTCTGGCAGTGTGATCATGTGGTGTCCCTTGGTCAGGCACTTGTCTCTACCAGGCACCTACCTTGCACTGACAGTTAAGTGTCACCACCTGCCGTCTATAATTTTGAGATTCCACCACCCTCATTGCTGTCAATGAGCTCTGTTGTGTAACAGCATATCCTACTATCATCCCTGGCCTATGGGGGATGGTCACGGAGTTTCTCAATGATGCTAGCTCCCTTGCACCCATGCTTTTTGTATTGGTGCATTGTTAAAGCACACTCTTTCTCAAAGAGTGTGCTTGAGGCCCTACTGTGAAACATAGCCATCTTTCCCACTTTACATAACACAGTTCCTGTATTAGTTCTCAGACTGCCATAATGAAATACCATAGGCTGGGGGACTTAAACAACAGATACTTAGTCCCTCACAGTGCTGGAGGTTAGAATTCCAAGATCGCCGAGCATGGTGGCTCATGCCTGTAATCCCAGCACTTTGGGAGGCAGAGGCTAGAGGATTGCCTTAGTCCAACAGTTCAAGATCAGCCCGGGCAACTTAGCGAGTCCTCCTCTCTACAATAAATCAAAAAATTAGCCAGGCGTGATGGCGTTCGCCTGTAGTTTCAAGTAAATCTCTTGTAGATAGCAAATAGTTGGATCATGTATTTGGTTTATTGTGGTAATCTCTGACTTTTAATTGGAGAGTTGAGCCTATTTGACCTTAATGTAATTACTGTTAGTGAAAGACTTACTTCTGTCATTTTGTTATTCATTTCCTGTGTGTCTTGCCTTTTTTTGTTTCCCAGTTCCTTTATTACTGCCTTATTTCATATCAAATGAATATTTTCTTTTTCTTTTTTTTTTCTTTTTTTGAGTTGGAGTCTTACTCTGTCCGTCGCCCAGGCTGGAGTGCAGTGGCACACGCATGGCCACCCCAGCATCAACCTGCTGGGCTCTGGCAACCCTTCCACCTCAGCTTTCCATGTAGCTGGAGCTACAAGTGCGCACTACCACACCGGGCTAATTTGTTGATTTATTGTAGAGACGAGGTCTCACCAAGTTGCCCGGGCTGGTCTCAAGTCCGTGGGCTCAGGCAATTCACTCACCTCGCCCTCCCAAAGTGCTGGGATTACAGGCTGAGCCACCAAACATGGCCTGTTCTTTATCTTTTTGTGAAGATTCAAGTTACTGTCTAGAGTTCCTTCATTTCAGCCTGAAGGACTCCCTTCAGCATTTCTTGTAAGTTGTGTCTACCAGGAAAAAAATCCCTCAGCTTTAGTTTATCTGGGAATGTCTTAATTTCTCCTTCATGAAAAATAAATCAATTATTTAAAATTAGTCCTTTTAAACAAGGATTTCTTTTTCCTCTGTTCCATTAGCTTAATGGTCAGTTAACAATTGGAGAGAGATTTCCTTAAACTTCTAGACCCAAAGACTCTTTGCAGATGAGCTGTGTGTGTGTGTGTGTGTGTGTGTGTGTGTGTGTGCTGGTGCATACCTTCAACACTCAGCCAGGCAGTTTAAAACTCTGCCTTAGCCTTCACTTCCTGCTTGCATAGATCCCCAGTGTCCACCAGAGGTGAGAGCTTAGGACATTTTCAGGTCTTTCCTAAGCATGCAAACAGTCCTTTGCATGCATGTGGCCTTTTAGATTCTCAGAAATATGTCAGAGCTTTTCAAAGCTTTTATTCCCAAAGGGCCTTACTACCCAGCTTTTTCTCCCAAGATTTGTGGTTTATCTAACATTTGCCCCAAATGTTGCTCCAGATGGCATTGACTAACACAGTTGCCTTTAAGTGTTTTCCATAAATGCTCCCTGGATAGCCATCTTGGCACTAGGAGAGTTCTGAGTTAGGCTTGCAGGCAGCCACCAATCTCAAAGCAAACAATCACAATTCTTTGTCAATGAGATCCCTCTTCTCTCTTCAGTATTGCTACCAGTACTAGGAATGTGGGCTATTATTACTGAGATTCGGTTTGTTTTTCTTGTTTAATTATTCCCCTGGTTGCTGTAACCTTTGGGTTAATTTCCAGAGTTCTGAAAAAGTTGATTCTGACAATTTTTGCCAGTTTTTTCATTGTTTTTATGGAGGAATGGATTTTTAGTGATTCTTACCCCACCATTTTTGCTAAGCAGTAGCCTTTAACAAGGAGGAGGGAGACACTTCTGCAGGCCTAGAGGGTTTAGGGTTATATGGTGAGTTAAGATTTCTTTTTTATTGCATTGATCCAGATGTCCATGTTTCATATCTCAGGGTCCCATTTCTTCCCAATCAGGGCCCTGATCTCGGTACAGCAGACTTGCTGGAGTTGAGAATTTAACTTTCTCTGGAGTTCTCCTACTCTTATAATTAAGTCCTGGGCCTGACTCTTAGCTTTTTCTGTCCACTGACTGCAGTAGATAAGAGTCTCTTTTAATGCAGCTGGAATGGGACATTGGTAGAAAGAAATTCACTGGCCTAGTGCAATGTCTCACACATTCAAGAGATACAGGGGAAATAATTCATTATAAATCATTATAAAGACTGCTGAAATTTTGAAATATACAATACTAAGAGTGTATTTCAAATGTCTTACCATAAAAGAAGATAAGTAAGCAAGGTGATAAACATGCTAATTAGCTTGATTTAATCATGCCACATTGTATATATGTATCAAAACATCTCATTGTACTCCATAAATGTATACAATTATGATTTGTCAATCAAAAATAATATTAGGCCAGGCGCAGTGGCTCATCCCTGTAATCCCAGCTCTTTGAGAGGCTGAGGCAGGAGGGTCGTTTGAGCCCGGGAGTTCAAGACTAGCCTGGGCAACACAGTGAGACCTTGTCTCTACTAAAAATAAAAAAAATTAGCGGGGCATATTGGCAGATGCCTGTAGTCCCAGCTATTCGGGATGCTGAGGCAGAAGGATTGCCTGATCCCAGGAGGTCAAGGCTGCAGTGAGCTGTAATTGTGCCACTGTACTCCATTCTGGGCAACAGAATGAGAATCCAACTAAAAAACAAATTATTTTTAAAAATTAGTAATAAATTTAAAAAGAAGTACATTGAAAGAAGATTATGGAATTTGACAGATGGTTCTGGAAGCAATTAATACATTGGGAAAAATAATGAAAAGTTAAGGGTGAGTAATCATCTATTGAATGCTAAGGTTAAAACCTATGGAGCCTCCTTAATAACACTAGTAAGTAAGGCCGGGCTCGGTGGCCCAGCCTATAATCCCAGCACTTTGAGAGTCCGAGGCAAGTGGATTGCCTGAGTCTGCGGGTTCGAGACCAGCATGGGCAACTTGGCGAGACCTCGTCTCTACAATAAACCAAAAATTAGCCGGGCATGGTAGTGCGCGCCTGTAGTTCCAGCTACTTGGAAGACTGAGGCAGGAGGATTGCCGGAGCCCAGCAGGTCGACGCTGGGGTGGCCATGAGTGTGCCACTGCACTCCAGCCTGGGAGTTGGAGTGAGACTCCAACTCAAAAAATAAATAAATAAAATAACACTAGTAAATGAAATAATACTAAAAACCACTAAATTGATCCAAATGAAGGCGTGGCAAATAGAAAACATTCAGCAAGATGATAAAACGAAATATACCATAGTTGTATTACATGTAAAGTAACAGGTTAGATATACCTATACAGGGAAAACACCAAAAGAAAGCTGATGCAACTATATTCTCAGACAAAACGGCTTATGAGCAAAAACATTTTTAAATGACAAAATAAAGTCAAATAAGACATCACAATGAAAATAATACTATTTTGAACTGATTGACAAGGAAAATGTCGCATACCAAAACTTGTGTGACACAAGTAAAACAGCATTCATTAAGAAATGTCTACCCTTAAATGTACATACAAAGAAGAAAGAGAAAGACTGAAAGTGAATAAGCTAAACTCCATATCAAGAATTCAGGAAAAAAACAACAAATTCAAACCAAAGAAAGTAGAAGACATGAAATACCAAAGACAAGAGCAGAAATCAATGCAGTAAAAAACAAAGATACCATAAAGAAGTTCAACAAAACCAAAAGCTGGTTTTCTAAGAAGATTGATGAAATTGATAAAGCCATGTCAAGACCGGTAGAGGAGACACAAATTGTCAGTGTCAGGAATGAGAAAAAGGATGTCACTATAGATTCTGCAGACATTACAAAGATAAGAAAATGATATTTTGATCAATTTTATGGCAGTACATTAAAAAATTTAGATGAACTAAACAAATTCCTAGAAAAACAAAACATATAAAAAGATGCAAGAAATAGAAAATTGGAATAGTTTTATAATTATTCAATAAATTAAATCTTTTAAAACTTTCCCATGTTTCCCCACATCATACAAACTGTAGGCCAAGGTGACCTTACCCAAGAATTCTACCAAACATTTAGAGAAGAAATAGTACTAATATTATCAAACTCTTCTAGGCAGTAGAAAATGAAGAACCACTCCTATACACTTCTGGTGCACAGAAACACAACAAGAGCGTTAGGAATAAGAAAAATAATGGATTTATCTTTCTCAAGAACATAGGTGCAAATTATTCTTACAAAATATTAACAGACTGAACCAAGCAATGAAACATAGGGAGAAATTAAAGGTTAATATACCTTTACCATATAAGATTTATTCCAGAAATGCAGTTATTTTGATCGTAGAAAATCAACCAATAAAATTTGTTGATTTTCACATTAACAGAAAAGAGAAGGTATTTCTCCACCTCATAAGTGCAGAAAAATGTTTGATAAAAGATAACATTCATTTTATTGATAAGAACTCTTGGCAAATCTCCCTATTCAGATCAAAAGTATCGACAAAAGCTTATAGTAAAAATTAAGCTTAGTGGGGAAATGTATTATAGAAAGCTTTTCTTTGAGATCAGGAGAAAGAGGATCCCTACAATGGTGCTAGCTATTCTGGCAAGGCAAGAGAAAGAAAAATAAATAAAAGGTATAAGAACTAGAATGAGGCCGGGCTCTGTGGCTCAGCCTGTAATCGCAGCATTTTGGGAGACTAAGGCAAGTAGATTACCTGAGCCCGCGGGTTCGAGACCAGCCTGGGCAATTTGGCGAGACATTGTCTCTACAATAAATCAAAAATTAGTTGGGCGTGGTAGCACGCAACTGTAGTTTCGGTTACTTGGAAAGCTGAGGTGGAAGGATCGCCTGAGCCCAGCAGGTAGATGCTGGGGTGAGCGTGCCACTGCACTCCAGCCTGGGCAACAGAATGAGACTCCAACTCAAAAAAATAAAAAAAAAAAAAAAGAATCAGAACGAACAGAAACAATACATGACATCAAAATGTACTTGAATGGCACCAAAAATATGAAATACCCAGGAAAAAATTTTTTTTAAAAAGAACACAAGCTGTTCTGAAGGAAACTATTAAACATTACTGAAAGACATTTAAAAAAAATTAAATAAATGAGAAATATACCATGTTCCAGAATTGAAAGGTTAAATACCATAGAGACAGGAAATACTCCCCAGATTCAATGCAATCATAATCAAAATCCCAACAGGTGTTTTTATTTGTTTGTTTGTGTTTGTGGAATTTAACCAAAAAAATAAAATACATTATTTTTTTGAGTCAGGGTCTCACTTGTTGTCCAAGCTGGAGTGCAGTGGCACGATTACAACTCACCACAGCCTCCGATTCCTGGGCTTGAGTGATGCTTGTTCGTCAATCTCCTGAGCAGCTGGCACTACAGGTGTGTGCCACTATACCCAGCTAATTTTTGTTTTTTTTGTAGAGACAAGGTCTCTTTAAGTTGCCCAGGCTGGTCTTGAATTTCTGGGCTCAAGTGATCCTCTCGCCTCAGCCTCCCAAAGTACTAGGATTACAGGTCTGAGCTACAGCACCCAGCAGAACTTGATAAGTTGACAAAGTGTATGGAAATATAAAGAGCCAAAGAGAACTGTGACAAGCTTGAAGAAGGGGGCGGGACGACTTGCTCTAGTGCATTTCAAGATCTTATTAGAAATTGACAATAAGTAAGACAGTATATCAGTAAAAAGATAGAAAATAAACCAATATAATGTAATAGAGGGTCGAGAAACAAATCTTTACATATATGGAAATTTGATTTACAACAAAGGAAACCTTGTAGGACAGTGGAGAAAGGATGATCTTTTCAATAAGTGATACAGAGACAAATGGATACCTATATTTGTGAAAATGAAACTTGATTCTTACCTCACACCGTGTACAATAATCGATTCCATACATATTAAATACTTGAATGTAAAACACGGACCAACAAAGCATTAGAAGATAACGTATGAGGATGTCTCATGACCTTGGGGTAGGGGAAGATTTTGAAAACAAGTATACATAAGGCACTAATAATAAAAGAAAATGGTTGATGAATGTGATCACATTAAAACTAAGGTTTTCTCTTCATTAAAAGATGCCATTACAGGAGTGAAAGGCAAGTTACAGAGTGGGGGAGGATATTTGCAATTTATTTATCTGACGAAGAGCTCCTATTGAGAATATATAAAGAGCTCCTACAAATCAATAAGCAAAAGACAGAACAGTAGAGAGGAAAGGGGGCAAGACTTAGAACAAGCATTTCAAAAGAGTGCAAATAAATGTACAAAAGGAGACTCGATCTTATTAGTAACCAAGGAAATGGAAATGAAGACCACAAGGAGATGCCATTACATACCCACCAGAATAACTAAAACTTAAGAGGGATAATATTGTCTTTCCAAAGATAGGGAAGAATAGGAACTTTCATACACTGATAGTGGGAGTGTAAAATATAATATTTTCAAAAATAACTTAGTTTTATCTACCAAAGTTGAGAATATGCAGAAAGTCTGCTCCAAGATTTATCCTGTGGAAATGCATGTACACACATAAGAATACCTATAGTAGCAAATGTTTACCAACTCCAGAATGGGCAAATACCTTTAATATACTCATCCATTGGAACACTACTGTACAGCAATGAAAATGAATACACTGTAGCTTCTTACATGGTCAAATCTCAGAACCATGATGATGAGCAAATGAAACCAGAAACAAGAATACTTTCTGTGCAATCCTGTTTATATAAAATTCAAAAACAGGCAAAACTGAACTAGTGTATTTAGAGATGCCTACTTAGACTATAAAAGTGTAAGAAAATTATTGCCAAGAAGATAAGACTAGCAGTTACCTTGAATGGGGAGAAGGAGTGGGAATGGACGGAATACAGGGGACTGCTTTGGCAGTGTTGATGATGTTCTAATTCTTGATTAGGGTGGTCATTACACAGGTGTTTGTTTCATGATAACTCACAAACTGTATATTTGCATTTAACTTATTTATTTATTTTTTACAGCTTTATTGAGAAATAATTCACATACCACACAATTCACCCATTTAAAGTGTACAATTCAGCCAGGTGTGGTGGCTCATGTCTGTAATCCCAGCATTTGGGGAGACCTGAGGTGGGTGGATTGATTGAGGCCAGGAGTTTGAGGCCAGCCTGGGCAAAATAGGGAACCCTAGCTCTACAAAAAAATGATAAAATTAGTCGGATGTGGTGGCTCACACCTGTAGTCCTAGGTACAAGGGGAAGTCCTGAGTAGTTTGCTCTTCCCTAGCAGAGGTCAAGAGGGGACTGGGGACCTGGGACAAAGATCACATCCCCCCTAAGCCTTTACCTGATCCCTTTCATCAGGAATCAAGAGGGGCCACTAAAGGTGAAATATTTATTGAGCAACCACTAGAAACCAGGCAAAAACACTAATGCCCACTATTACTTACTAGATGCACAATGGTGGGTTCTTTACACTCATCTTATTTTCTTATTTAGCCTTTTTAAGCAATCTATGAGCAAAGGACTGTTTACTGGTCCATTTTGTAGATGAGAAAAAAGAGGCTTCAAAGATTTAAACCCTGTTTACTAATTCCAGAATCTGAAACCTTAAACCCTGGTGGGTGATCTGGAGAAAAACCAGATCCAATCCCTGACCTCAGGTGTACAAACAAATCATTGAATTCTACCCTGCACATTTCTTCTTTTGCTCTGGTCTCCCCAGGCCTCCTCTCGCTTCCGGCAATCCAGATCCCACCCTCTCCCTTCCCCCACAGCTAGGGGAACCAGAAGGCTGGGTTTGCCCGGGACTGGTGGGTTTCCTGGTTGAGAGATTTTCAATGCTAAAATCGGGACAGTCTCAGGTCAACAGGTGGTTTGGTCTCCCTAGCTGCAGATCACCTACGGGCTTCTGATCTCTCTCTCTCTCTCTCTCTCTCTCTCTCTCCCTCTCTCTCTCTCTCTCTGTCTCTTTCCCTTTCCGCCTCCTCCTCCTCCTTCTCCTCCTCCTCTTCCTCCTCCTTTCAGTGGTTTTGCTCATTTCACGAGTGGCATTTTCTTTACTTCCACAACCACCTTGGGGGGCATGAATATTTCCTAGGCACCTTCTGGGATCCAAGCACTCTGGGTGGAAGAGACTAGAGGTGGCAGTGAGGATTTGGAAAGGGCTTTTATTTTTTGAGTTGGAGTCTCACTCTGTCACCCAGGTTGGAATGCAGTGGCACACTCACAGCCACCCCAGTGTCAACCTGCTGGGTTCCTACGATCCTTCTGCCTCAGTCTTCCAAGTAGCGGAACTACGGGTGCATGCAACCACGCCTGGCTGATTTTTTGATTTATTGTAGAGATGAGGTGTCGCCAAGTTGCCCGAGCTGGTCTCAAACCCGTGGGCTCAGGCAATCCCCTCACCTCAGCCTCCCAAAGTGCTGGGATTACAGGCTTGGTCCACCACACCCGGCCAGAAAGGGCATTTCTTGAGCCGGATGTCTTGGGTGCTCATAGCCGACCAGGACATCACCCTAAACAGACACATCATTCACATCAACAACTGGAACATTCCAGGTTCGACTGACACCTGGGGACAAAGAAAAGGGCAATCCCTGGGGCAGGTTCCCCTTCAATTCATTCACTCACTCATTCATCAAATACACCCACTATGCTCTCTATTCTGTCTAGGCAGCAGGGAACAAGCCACATAGAATCCTTGCCATCGTGAGACTTGGGTTCTCTGATCCTTCTCTCTGTCTCCTTGGTAAAACATCTTGAGGCAGGTGACCAAGTCTTCCTTGTATTGTAATACCCAACACCTTTCATGGGATCTGTTACATAGATGTTCAATACATGTTAACAGAATGACTGTTTGAATGAATGCATTCGTGATGTCAATGCCTTAAGCTCCACCCGAGGTGTCCACTAACTTTGATGAAGCCTTCCCACATTGAAGGCAGGTATCACTGGGAGGGACAGTGGCCAGTCGCGCTTAGTGCAACATTGACAGCTGATGGAAGAGTTCGAGTCTCTGAGGGGCTGGAGTAGGGTTTCAAAGCAAAAGGGACTTCAGAAGAGCCAGAACCCCATGTGACTCTGAATAATCAGGGGGTAGCAGAAGACACTGTGGCTGTGGGGAGAGCCCCTGGAGGAATGTGAACACGGACAATGGCCCCCACAACCCCCATATCATGCACTGCTCTGCTGGCCCTGGAGGGAGCGGGGCTGGGAGGAAGGTGTTGGTAGGGGAAATTGCTTAGGACTTTTCTCAGAATGACTCCTGATCCCTGAGCAAATAGCACCTGGGAAAGAACGGGGCTCTGAAGCTGATCTGTTGGTAGCAAAACCCTCTTCATCGTTGGCAAGTCATTTAGCTGCTCTGTGCCTTGCTTTCCCACCTTTTTTTTTTTTT
>NW_007248613.1:246903-250418 GCF_000164805.1 Carlito syrichta
ACTCATCTCAGCCTCCCAAAGGCGCGGGATTACAGGCTGAGCCACCGAGCCCGGCTCCCCATTTCTTAAATGAGGGTAATGATGCTGACCTTAGAACCTCATTCCAAGGATCATCTGGGCTAAGTGGTATTAAAGAAAAAAATATTCAATCTAAAGAAGTTGATCTCATAGAAGTAGAGAGGATCATAATGGTTATCAGAAGCTGGGGTGGTGAGGAGATGGGGAGAAGTTGGTTAGTGAATCTATAACTACAGTTAGTTAATAGGAATAAATTTAAGAGATCTATTTACAGCAAAGTGACTATAGCGGATGACATACAGATGCTCCTCATTTATTTCAACTTAAAATATTTACAACTTAAAATGATTCCTTGGGATGTACCCCAGTGTAAGCTGAGGAACATACTGAATGTGCATAGATTTTGCACCATTGTAAAATTGAAAAACTGTAAGGTGAAGCGTTGTAAGTCGGGGACCGTCGGTGTTGTATTCTTTTTTTTTTTTTTCGGTGAGTCTGTGTCTTACTCTGTTGCCCAGGCTGGAGTGCAGTGGCACAATCACAGCTCACCACAGACTCGACCTTGTAGGCTTAGGCAATCCTTCCACCTCAGCCTCCAGAATAGCTGGGACTACAGGCACACGCCACCATATCCAGCTAATTTTTTGACTTTTTGTAGAGACGGAGTCTCACTATGTTGCCCAGGCTGTTCTCGAACTCCAGGGCTCAAGCAATCTTTCCGACTCAGCTTCCCAAAGTGCTGGGATTACAGGCCCATGTTGTATTCTTGAAACTGTAGAGAGCGGATGGTATGCGCGGTCCCCACACAATGATAACTGCGAGGCAATGGCTTTGTTAATTGAGTAGATTCAACCATTCCACAACCTATGTATACTTCAAAACATCATGTTATACACGATAAGAACATATGTTATCTGTCAATTAAAAAATAATATATAGCCAGGTGCAGTGGTTCACGCCTGTAGTCCCAGCACTTTGGGAGGCGGAGGTGAGAGGATTGCCTGAGCCCATGGGTTCGAAACCAGCCTGGGCAGCATGGCAAGACCTCGTCTCTACAATAAATCAAAAAACTAGCAGGGCATGGTGGCGCGGGCCTGTAGATTCAACTACTTGGAAAGCTGAGGGGAAAGGATCGCCTGAACCCCAGCAGGTTGAGGTTGCGGTGGCCATGAGCGTGTCACTGCACTCCAGCCTGGGCGACAGAATGAGACTCTGACACACACACACAAAAAAGAAAAAATAATAATAATATATTTTTAAAAGTCAATGACACTTGGAAAAGCACGCTAAGCCAGATTTGACTCAGAACCATCGCTGTAGATATAGGGACCACTGTGGCGGGTTCTTGCAGTGGGGAAGAGGGATCGGGTCTGCTGGATGCAGCTCAGACAGTGAGAGTTGACAATCAAGGAGCAGGGCAGGGTCAGTGGATGGAAAATTACTAAGAGGAAGCATCAGGGCTAAGGGGTTTCACCAGAAGAACTAAACTGACCTAACAGGATTCTTGCTGAAGGCTGAGCAGGGTGATCAGACATCATGAAAAGCAGATGATAGAGAGAAACCTGATCAGATGTCGAGGGTGGAAGGTTCTTGCTAATACTGGATTTTACAAGGATGGCCACAGATGGGTCCAGGAGAAGGTTCAGGAGCCCGACCAAGCAAAGAATGATGCTTTGGCCAAGCAAAGACATCTTTGTCAGGCAGGGCATGGTGGCTCACACCTGTAATCCCAGCACTTTGGGAGGCTGAGGCGGGTGGATTGTTTGAGGCCAGGAGTTCAAGTCCAGCCTGGGCAATATAGCAAGACCATGTCTCTACAAAACAAATTTTAAAAAATTAGCCAGGCGTGGTGGTGTATGCCTGTAGTCCCAGTGACTGGAGATGCTGAGGTAGAGGGATCGTCTGAGCCCGGGAAGTCAAGGCTGCCATGAGCTGTGATTGTTGTGATGGTGCCACTGCACTGCAATTTGGGCAACAAAGTGAGACTCCGACTCAAAAAAAAAAAATTATTGTCAGAGGTTCTCAGTGTGGTCTCCAGACTATCAGCATCACCAGGGATGCCATTAAAAATGCAAATGATCAGGCCCCATCCCAGACTTGCTGAATCTGAAAGCCAACAATTTAACTGGCTGGCGCTCTAGGGAATTCTGATGCTGGCTCAAGTTTGAGAAACATTGTGCTATGTCAGCACAGAAACAAACCCTTTGTAAATGAGAACTTCTTTTTCTCTGCCTTGATGACAGAATTGGAGGGGAGGGCGGTGTGTGGAGCTCAGGACTGCTCTTTGGGTGCACAGAAGAATCACCTGGAGAGTTTCTAAATCTCCTGAAACCTAGGCCTCTTCACAGACCAATTACTTCAGAATTCCTGGGGGAGGGATGCAGACATCAGTAGTTTTTCAAGCTCCTCAGGTGATTCCCCACCCTCCCTCATTGGAACCCCGAAGGGCTTGTTAAAAGCACAGAGCGCTGGGCGGGCTGACGCAGTGGCTCTTGCCTGTAATCCCAGCACTTCGGGAGGCAGAGGCAAGAGGACCGCTTGAGCCCAGGAGTTTGAGATAGCGAGACCTCATCTCTACAAAAAAAATCAAAAAATTATCTGGGTGTAGTAGCATGTGCTTGTGGTCTCAGTAACTTGGGAGGCTGAAGCAGGAGGATCGCCTGAACCCAGGAGATCAAGGCTGTGGTGAGTGTAATCGTGCCATTGTACTACAGCTTGGTGACAGAGTGAGACCCCCAACTCAAAAAAAAAAAAAAAAAAGCACAGAGTGATTCTGTAAGCCTTGGGCCTGAGAATGTACGTTTCTAACAAGCTGATGCAGCCTGTCCATGGACCACACTGTGAGGTCTGCCCCTGGGGGTGGGAGGTAGGGGGTGGGAGGGGGAGGAGCCGGGGAGAAGTCACTGCTTCCTCCACCCTCCTTTCTCCATATTGGCTTCAACACGGGATAGCAAGGCCTGAACTTTGTTTGCACATTCATTGTTTTTATTATATTCAGTCTGCATGGGAGGGATGAGACGGTCTGACATTTGTGAGATGCTAAGCCGTTGCATGGGCCTCCCTCAGAGAGAGCGGGGATGACCTCCCATCAGGAAAATACATCGAGAAGAGCCACCTGGACTAGGATCCCTCAGATGGTGAGTGGAACAGCCTCATGGCTCGCTCTCCTCCACCCTGGCCCTGGCCACCTTGTCAGTGTTTTCTTAGAAGATTCTTCCTTTTAGGCAAGTTCCACTAGGGTAGGCAGGGAGAGGGAGCCAGGAGACAAAGATGTTTTCTGCGGGGTTTTCAGTTGCTCTGAATTCATTCATTCATTCATTCAGCATTCAATTCATTAAACAAATATTCATGCCAGCTCTAGGGGAGAAGGAAGTTTTTTTTTTCTTCACTGCTATACATATGTCCGGTGCCTGGCATATAGTAGGTGCTTAATAAATATTTGCAGCCGGGCTCGGTGGCTCAGCCTGTAATCCCGTACCTTGGGAGGCCGAGGTGAG
>NW_007248613.1:250764-251553 GCF_000164805.1 Carlito syrichta
CCAGCAGTCAAGGCTGCGGTGGCTGGGAGCAGCCACTGCACTCCAGTCTGGGTGACAGAGTGAGACTCCAGCTCCAATAAATAAATAAATAAATAAATATTTGCTCAGTGATGGGGGCCCAGTTATGGGTTAGTCCCTCAACGGGCAAGGAAGACACAGCCCCTGCCATTAAGAGCCTGGGGAGAAAGACACTAAACCAGCAACTACAGCCCACGTGACAGGTGTGATTCCAGCCAGGGTTCTGTGACCATTTGCCAGCGGCCCCGTCCCAGGCTTTGAGGGCACAGGAAAGGGATCCCAGGGGAAACTTGTCTCAGCTAAGTCTTAAAGATGAACAGGAGACAGCCGGGAAAGGACAGGAGAAGAGTGCTTCATGCTGACTCCCAGACACTGCACTGCGTGCAGCGAACCTGCCTGTGTTCCTGATGCTCGATGAAATAAAACACTACCGATGTAGATGATGCTCCCTGTTGAACTCCCTTCCTGATTGCAACCCCTTCCCTACTTCAGAGGTGACCGCCATATGGAATCTGCAATTCCTCATTTCTACACACATCTTGCTATTTTCTTTTTTTCAAGTCAGGATCTCACTCTGTTGCCCAGGCTGGAGTGCAGTGGCGTGATCATGGTTCAACACAGCCTCCACCTGCTGGACTCGGGCAATCCTCCTCAGCCTCCCTAACAGCTGGGACTACAGGCAGGCGCTACCATGCCTGGCTGATTTGTAAATTCTTTTGTAGAGACGAGGTCTCGCTGTGTTGCCCAGGCTGGTCTTGAACTCCTGGGCTC
>NW_007248613.1:251573-285118 GCF_000164805.1 Carlito syrichta
GTGTGTGTGTGTGTGTGTGTGTTTCAGACATCTTGTTTCTCCCTGCTATCTCGCTGGATTTCTGATGCCTCTCTTAGCTCTGCAGTGTGCCTGTTTGTGAGCCTCCTCTCTGTGGGCAGATGGGTCCCCACTGCATGCATTCCCCCTGCTGTGTGGATTGCCTTGTGGGGTGGCACCACATCGACTCAACCTCTTCTCTGCTCAGTCCATTCCATGGGCATCTCATTGGATTCTCAAGGTAACTCTATGAAGCGAAGTGCTGTTATTAACCCCACTTCATTTTTACATTTTTAGAAACAGGATCTTGCTCTGTTGCCCAGGCTGGAGTACAGTAGTGCAATCATAGCTCATTGCAGTCTCCAATTCCTAGGTGCAAGTGATTCTTCCACCTCAGCCTCCTGAGTAACTGAGACTACAGGCGTGTGCCACCATGCCTGGCTAATTTTTTTATTTTTACATTTTTTGTAGAAATGAGGTCTCTATTCCCAGACTCCTGACTTCAAGCAATCCTCCTACCTCGGCCTGCCAAAGTGCTGGAATTATAGGCGAGAGCCACTGCACCTGGCCCAGCCCCACTTTATAGATGAGGAATCAGAAGTGTGGTCCAAGCAAAGTCAGTAACTGGTGGGACTTGAGGCCCACCTGGGCCTGGGCTGCCCCTTCCCCAATCTCATGGTACCTTGGTTTTCCACCTCTCCCTTTGGGGAATTTGGGCACTCACTCTTCTTGGCAAGGCTTCTTCCAGTTCCCTGCCCCAGAAGGCAGTGCTTAAAGGTCAGGAGGAAGGCCTCAAGGAGCTGCTTGGGACCCCAGGGTACCCAAGGGTAGAGCCCTGGAACCCTGGATCTTGGTTGCCAGATCTTCCCCTGGGTTGCTCTCATCTGGGCCTTCCAAGGCCTTCTGTCTGCAGGGCCAAGAGGTCCCCAACTGGCAGGAGCAGCAGGAAGCACAAAGGATAGACCTGGGGGTCGGCCTGCCTCTGCTTTCAGCTATGTGACCTCGGGCAAGTCACTTCTTCTCTGGACCTCAACCTGCTCATCTGAAAAATGGGGGCTCTGCTCTCATGGCTGAGGTTTATGTCTAAGGTTCCCCCCGACTCTAAAAAACTGCTTTGCATCCTGGGCTGCTACTAAGATAGAAGAAGAGACTTCTAGGGTTAGCTCATAGGGTTTGGGGGTAAGGGGCTCTCACTGGGGGAGCTTAGCTGCCTTATTGCTTAAGTGACTGAATGAGTCTTCTTAAAAGGAAGATAACTCCCATGTCTTCTTGGATTGACATCTGCCAGGGGAGATCCCGGGCAGGGAATCCATGAACCAGGGTGGCCTGCCATGCTGTGTAACTCCAAACTGTTTGTACTCCTGTCTTGATGAATCAATGGAACTCGTGCTTTAATCACAGTGATAAGAGACAGCCCCATGAACAGGGACACCCAGGCAGACAGATGGAGCCCGCAGCCAAGAAGGCCGAGGCCCAGGCCTGTCCTGACCACTGCACCTTAAGTGAGTCTGGAAGGGGTGGCAGGAAGGAGGGAGCCAACCCCTGCTGCTCCAGGCATGGGTGAAGCTACTCACCTCACAGGAGGGGCTGGGAGGAGCTGCCCTACCCTCCCAAGGGTAGCTTCCCAGGCTCCCCTGGGGGTATCCAAGGCCCTGAGACCCAACACCTCTGCAGTGACCCGGCTGCCTTGCCTCTTTTTTTGTTTTTTTTTTTTGAGTCAGTCTCACTCTGTCATCCAGGCTGGAGTACAGTGGCACGCTCACGGCCACCGCAGCCTCAACCTGCTGGGCCCAGGCGATCCTTCCACCTCAACCTTCCAAGTAGCTGGAACTACAGGCATCAGCCACCAGACCCGGCTAATTTTTTGGATTTATTGTAGAGATGAGGTCTCACCAAGTTCCCCAGGCTGGTCTCGAACCCGTGAGCTCAGGCAATCCTCTCACCTCAGCCTCCCAAAGTGCTGGGATTACAGGCATGAGCCATTGTGTCTGGCCTGCCTTGCCTCATTTTAGATAAAATACAGCATGCTCAGTTCAATTGGACTATCAGAGAAACAACAATTAATATTTCCAGTATAAGTATATCCCATTCAGTATTGGGGATATACTTATACTTAAAAAAAACCATTGTTAATCTGAAATTCAAATTGAACTGGGATCCTGCATTTTTATATGCTAGAGCTGGCAGTCCTAATGAAGACTGGGCAGGAGACACACAGGGATGTAAATCAGGGAGTATTTAGATAACCAGACTAGCATTGCAGGTTCTGCAAGTGGGCAAGTGGGCCCTGGGCTGTGAGAGGGCAAAGTTCAGGAGCAAGTCTTCCTTAGACTAAAGGTCATAGGTGTATCCTCCATGGGAGAGAGAGATTGTAGGAGAAAGCATGGGCTCAACCTTTTGCCAGAGAAGTGAGTTGGGATAGTCACTTTGCTTCTCTGAATCTCAACCTCCCCTTCCTTGGAAGGGGTTAAACAAGTATATACCTAGCATTAGAGTTGTAAGAGTTCAGTGGAAATGATATATAAAAAGAGCTTGGGAGCTGTGTGCAGTGGCTCCCACCTGTAATCCCAGCACTTTGGGAGGCCAAAACCAGAGGATTGTCTAAACCCAGGGGTTTGAGACCAGCCTGGGCAACATAGTGAGGCTTCATCTCTACAATAAATCAAAAAATTAGCCAGGCTTGGTGGCATGTGCCTGCAGTTTCAGCTACTTGAAAGGCTTAGGTGGAAAGATCAACCAAGCCCAGCAGGTTGAGGCTGCGTTGGCCATGACTGTGCCACTGAACTCCAGCCTGGGTGACAGATTGAGAGTCCTACTCAAAAAAAAAAAAAAAAGCTTGGCCTAGTTTCTGGCCCAGGGAGCCAAGGATCCAGGACTTCATTGGTTCTGGATACTCACCAGATTCTCTTTCAGACTTGTTGGCTGTTTCTTTTTCAGGCAATTCTCTTGTTGGCTCTGACTGTATGACTCAGGTGGACAATACCTAGGTGGAATCTCCAGAAATAAACCATCCAAGCGTACTTCAGAAACATCTAGTTCACTGTGTGCACATTGATTTACTCATATGAGGGAGAACAGACTGTTCTTAAGGAATTCAGGCAAAAATAGATCTATAAAAGAAAGAGAGAGAGAAAATCTGTAGATAATCTGGAAACTGAGTCTTGTTTGCCTTTTTTGGAGGGTAACATGATTCTGTGACAGCTGGCAGGGAGGTCGTCTAGGTTGTCTGTCCTCAAGCAGGCCAAGTAGGGAGGAAGCAAAGAAAACAATTTCCGTCATTTATGAGTTTTCCTGACAACCTTAAGAAGTGAGCTGTTGTGCTAGACAGAGTTTTAAGAGACTCCCAAGGATTCTCATCCCTAATGTACACACCCTGAATAATCTCTTCTGGAGTGTGAGTGGGATTTGGGAACATGATGGGATATCACTCCCGTGATCAGGTCACATGGCGAAAGGGATTTTTGTGAATGTAATTAAGGTCCCTAATCAGTTGACTTTGAGTGAATCAAAAATTATCCCAAGTGAGCCTGATCTAATCAGGTGAGCCTTAAATGTAGTCAGAGGGCAAAGCATCAGTGAGGCTGTCCTGATGGCCTTGAGGAAGAAAGCAAACCACCATATTGTGAACTGTCAATGGAGGGGACCACATGGCAAGGACCTGGGGGGGCCTGTAGGAACTGAGAGAGGTCTTGGCTGACAGCTAGCAGACCTACAACCACAAGAAACCAGATTCTATCAACAACGGCAAGCCTGGGAGAAGACTCTGAGCTCCAGAAAGGTAGACAGGGGGCAGGCACTTTGCAGCTTTGCAAGACCCTGAACAGAAAACCCAGTTCTGCCAGGCCTGAACTTTGACCTACAGAAACTGAGATAAATGTATATTCTTTTAAGTTGCTTAGTTGTGGAAAAAATCCGTTGCACAGCAATGGAAAAGGAAAGCAGCCGTGGAGGATTGTTTTTTTTTTTTTTTTTTTTGAGTCAGAGTCTCACTCTGGACCATACTGGAATGCAGTGGCACACTCACGGCCACTGCAGCCTCGACCTGCTGGATTCAGGTGATCCTTTCATCTCAACCTTCCAAGTAGCTGGAACCACAGACATGCGCCACCCCACCTGGCTAATTTTTTGATTTTTGTAGAGATGAGGTCTCACCAAGGTGCCCAGGCTGGTCTCAAACCTCTGAGTTCAGGCAATCCTCTCACCTCCACCTCCCAAAGTGCTGGGATTACAGGTATGAGCCACCTCGCCTGGCCTGTGGAGGATTTTGAGAGGTTCCAGGCTGTCTCTGTGCACCATCTACCAGTATCCTGCCAGCACCCCCATTTTCCCTGTACCATTTCCTCTACCAGAATTTCTCAATAAGTGTTCAGTGAATCTTCCTCATGCTCTCCTTCTCCAAACTCTTCTTTTCCAATAGATCTTTCCTCCTATCCTAGAACTATATACAAGTCTCCTTGTCCTAAGAACTTTCCTTTAACCCCACCTCCTCATCCCAGATAGGCCCATTTCTCTTTTCTGTGCAGTGTGAAATTTCTTGAAAGAGTAGTATACACCTCCTTCTGCCTACTGACTGTGTAGCTCACTGCAGCCATCATTGCCCTCCTTCTCAACAGAAGGTTGGCAATGACCTTCTGATGACCGTGTCCAGTAGTCCCTACACTCTTCTTCCCCTCTCCAAATAGATCGCCAACACTCATGACTTGCTTGCCAGCATCTTGACTGTCCCTTGCAGATTCTTTTTCTGCCGTTGTCTAGTTTCCATATGATTTGGGAGACATTGATCCCCCTTCCACTATGGTGGATTTGATTGGCCAAAGCCAGTCAGTGTGATCCTATCTCTTTCACTGCAAGTGATTGGTTCAAAGATGGACAGGGAAAGATGAAAAGAAATCAGGTCCTTGGTGGTAGTGTCAAACTACTGGATCAAACGTACCCTGAAGCCTATACCGATCATGCCTTTTCCAGTTACATGAGGCAACCATTCTCTTCAGGCTTATGCTAACGTGTGTTGTCTTTTCTGTTACCTAAAGAGTCCCCAGTGACACATCTTTGTGCATTTGATACTATCGACTGCCTTCTGGCTGAGTAATGGAAACCCCAAGTAAACTGACTTAAACAAGTTAGAAGGGGCTTTTTGTTGTTGTTGTTGCTGTTGTTGTTTTCCTCTCTGTGTGATAAGCATCCGAGGGGAATTGGTTGTCAGTGTTGGAGTCATTTCAGCAGCTCAAAGATGTCAGAGCAGTTTTGTCAGATGTTCCCTCATAATCCCAAGATGGCTTCTGCAGGTGCAGCCATAGTCAGCTGAGAGCAGGAGGGAAGGGCAGAAGAGGCACTATTACCAGCTATCTTCTACTAATGTCTCGCTGGTCGGAGCTGTCACATGGCCAACCCTGGCTGCAAGGAAGTCTGGGAAGGCAAGGTTTTAATTCCCAGACTCTGGCACAGAGGCAGGCTGGCTAGAAGGGAGTTAGAGTGGGGTCTGTGTGTGCTGACCTGAAGTGGCCCACTCAAGCCCCCAAGGGCTCCTTCCGTGAACCTTCCTCCTCCCTCTTCCTCCTCTCGCAGCTTCACTACCAGGCTCCCAGTCACCTTCTCTGGGCCTCTAATATCTTGGGCATGCCTGTCTGCTGCTGGAAGATGCCAGCTGTGTGTCACCAGGCCCAGCCTCCCTCCTGTGCTGCCCACCTGTCTGCTCAGCTGGGCATCACCTCCACCTGGTGTCCCTCAGGTGCTGGCCCTGAAAGCAACTTCCCTAGTGTCACTGGTGAGCCAAAGTCAACATCACCTCCCTGGTCCTCGGCAGTCCCCTCACCAGAGTATGCTGCAATACTCACTATCTGGGAAGCTCAAATTGCACCAGACGCTCACAATTATGGCAAGAAGGAGAGCTGCCTTCTGGAGCCTCACAGCTGAAGGGCAGGCAAGGTGGCTGGGGGAAGGGTGTTGACGTAGAGCGCGCGCGCGCGCGCGCGCGCGCGCGCGTGTGTGTGTGTGTGTGTGTGTGTGTGTGTGTGTGTGTGTGTGTGTGTGTTTTAATCCACCTGTCCTCTGGGCTTTGAGGTCCTGCAACAACCCCAGGAACAGGCCTCTGATTTCCCAAGGTCTGGTCAGATCTTGTGGCTTCAGATTGTCCCCAGCCTCCAGAGAGTTTGAGGCTAGACAGCACTAGATCCTTGGCCTGGTTCAGAAAGCAGCACCAAGCAGGCACCCAAACATGTTAAGAGAAGGAAAGGGTGGCAGGCAAGCAGAAAAAGAAGGAAAGACAGGAGGAATGAAGGGAGGGAGGGAGGGGGAAAGGAAGAAAAAGGAGAGGGAAGCAGGAGAGAAAGAAAGAAGGAAACTGAGGAAGGAAGGCAAGAGGGGAAGGGGCAGAAGCCGGCAAATGGGAGAGCCCCAGGTCTTACTCGGCTCTCTTTCTCTGTCTGCAGCCTCAGGTCGCCTTCCTCTGTGGGCCCCAACTTCCTCCTCTGCGAAAAGGCGGCCTGGATTAGCTCACTCCCCGGGCCTCTTCTAGCCCTGACAGTGTGTGATTTTCTCATTTCCTTCAGACTTCAGGGGCCTGCAGACCCCATGCTAATGTGTATGAATAAAACATGGGCATCCCAAAGCTGTAAATATTGCAAGTATTGCCTTTGGATTTGCTCTCCCTGAACTGTGTGCTAAGCAGTGTCCAGCTGGGCCCCCCCCACCCCGCCTCCTGTTTGGATTGTTTGAGTGTGGCCTGAGTCCCTGAGGAGGCTGACGGAGCATGGGGGAGGTCCAGCCTCCCAGGTGTGCCTTGGCCTGGGTCCTCCTCCCTTGACCCTTTCCACTCGTTGCCCCGAAGGGTGCTTTGTTCTTAGACCTCAGCCCCAAGCCCACCATACCAGTTCCCCAGTCCCCACTGCATCGGGGACATTTCCCTTGACTGTCTGCCCTGGCGCCTTCACACTTATGTCCATCCATCCACACTGAGAGGCAGCCATCCTCCATTGCAGGACAGCATTTCAGATGGCCTAACATCTATTCTCTGGGGTCTACAGCCGTATCTTAGGTATCTTCTGTGGAGTTCAACAGATATCTTATTTATTTATTGAGTTGGGGTCTCATTCTGACATTTATTTGTTTGTTTGTTTATAGTCAGGTTCTCATTCTGACACCCAGACTGGAGCACTGTGGCACCATCACAGCTCACTGCAGCCTCGACTTCCTGGGCTCAGGCAGGCAATCCTTCTGCCTCAATTTCCCCAGTAGCTAGGACTACAAGCATATGCCCTGTGGGCTCAGGCAATCCTCTTGCCTCGGCCTCCCAAAATGCTGGGATTACAGGCTGAGCCGCTGAGCCCAGTCTGGCTCAGAATTTCAGTGGCACCTCTGGAGATTTTATTGGTGACACCTGAAGCCTGGAAGAAGGAGGTCTTCTTGGACCCCAGACCAGTGTTCTGGGCTGGCATGGTGACTTCACATGGGGCAATGGCACCAGCACTGGCAGCAGCTGGCGCTTTGTTGGCCGGCAGCATGTCCCTGATCTCAGTGAGGTCCTCCTTGGTGAACCCACGTTCCCCCGGATATCAGGCAGTAGTTTCTCCAGAGCTGAATTGTTTCCCAGATGCCCTTAGATGACCTTGTATGTCATGGTGTTCTTACCTATCAGCACCACAGCCTTCCCTCAGAGGGACATGCGGATCTGCTGTATCTGTTTGGAGCCCACATTGTCTGCTCCCACAATGAAGCATTTCGGATAGTCATCCAAAAGTTGGGTAGTCTTAAGGGAGGAGATGGACTTCCAGGTTGCCCTCTCTTCCCTGGGCATCACAGCGGTGAATCAGGGATTGCCACACAGGGTTTAAAGACGATGTCACTTACATGAGGACGACTGGTGAGAGGCTAAAACTATTTTTAAAGAAGTTTTCAGTTTACAGAAAAATTGCACAAAAAAGACACAGGGCTCCTATGTGCCCTTTCCCCTGCCTCAGTTTCCCCTATTATTAACATCCTGCATTTGTGTACGTGTGTTACAGTTGACGAATCAATATGGGTCCATTATAATTTACTAGAGGCCACAGTTTACATTAAGGTCTATTCTCAGTGTTGCCCATTCAGTGGATCTTGCCACATGCATTTCATTATCATATAGAATAGTGCCAGGTGTGGTGGCTCATGCCTATAATCCCAGCACTTTGGGAGGCTGAGGTGAGAGGATTGCCTAAGCCCATGGGTTCGAGATCAGCCTGGGCAACTTGGCAAGACCTCATCTCTACAGTAAATAAAAAAATTAGCTTGGCCTGGTGGCACATGCCTGTAGTTTCAGCTACTTGGAAGGCTGAGGTGGAAGGATCACCTGAGCCCAGCAGGTCGAGGCTGCGGTGGCCATGAGCATGCCACCGCACTCCAGACAGAGTGAGACTCCAACTCAAAAAAAAAAAAGAATAGTTTCACTGCCCTAAAGATATCCTCTGTGCTCCTATACCTCTCCCTGCCTTCCTCCACAAAACCCCCTGGCAACCACTGATCTTTTTACTGTCTTCATAGTTTTGCCTTTTCCAGAATGTCATGTGGTTGGAATCGTACAGTATGTAGCCTTTTCAGATGGGCTTCTTTCACTTAGTAATATGTATTTTCTCTTCCTCCATGTCTTTTTGTGGCTTGATAGCTCATTTCTTTTTATTGACTAGTAATAGTCCACTGTCTCGATGGACCACTCAAAGAATATAATTTTTAATTGCTCGATTGGTTGAAAAGCCCTAAAGTACTAGATGAACAACAATCCTCTAAACACAAAGTCTATAAGAAATCTAGATTCCAAGATGATTCTAAGTAATGTACACAGTGTGGCTCACACAAAGAAAATCCAATATCCTGACAGTTGAGTTTAGAGTGTTAGTTATGAGGTGATTACTTTTATTATAGAAGAGTTCTCTCTTACATAATTGCATTTAAAATAGGATTCAATTAACAATTTTTTACAACATTTTAAGGATGCTTTCACACTACAAATGATCTATAACCATATTAGATGTTGTACAAAGAGGGACACTTTTGAAGAGTAAAAGGGGTTGCTATTAATAATTATGCCTAGACAACAGATGTAAACCAGGACTGTCCCAGATAACATATAGTCTTCCTATTTATAAGTGGGATCTGTCTTCTTAAAATAGTAGCTGAGGAAACAGCTACGATTTTGTGTTTCTCCAAAAATATTAGATGGTGTATCAGTTAAGATTACACTAGCTGCAGTAACACATAAAGTAGCACATCTCAGTTTATTTTTCACACACATAAAGTCCAAAACAGGTATTGCTGATCAGCAGGGGTGGAAGGTGGCAGGGATGGAGGTGGAGTGGGGAGAGCTCTGCTCCACGCAGCCATTCAGGGGCCCAGGCTGAGGAAGGTTCTGCCAACTGCCACAGGTGCCTTTCAAGTAGGGTGCCCAGTCATCCCAGTTTGTCTCAGACTAGGGTTTCCTGGAAGGCAGACTTTCAGTGTGAAAACTGGGATACTCCTTGTGAACCAGCACAGTTGCTTACCTGTTTCCAAGGTTGTCCTAAAGATCGACAGCTGGCAGGGAGGGAAAGCAAGAGGTTGGAGAATGGCATGGGGGTTGGGAGTTTTATGTGCCAGGCCACTCATCACATCTGCCTACCTTCTATTGGCCAGAAGGCAATGGCATGGCCACACTAGCTGCAAAGGAGACTGCGGAACGTAGCCTAGCTATGTGCTTAAAAGGAAAGGGAAATGGTTGGGTGACAAGCTAGCAATCTCTGTAATGGAGGGGGATTAATGTCTTCTTTTACTAATGGACCTTCAATGAAATGAACATCTTCGTCAGCTGGGAGTATGTCTGGGGGAGATGGACATCTCATTTGCCTAGTAATCAATGGTGTTCCACTCTGGGTATCCACATGGCTCAGGCCTCTGCCAACAGGCAGTCTTGAACACTCTGGGCTTCTGGGAAGGTTGGAGACATGGCATTGTGGATGAAAGTGACACCTGGCAGCCACAGAGACCCACTAAGAGGGAACCAGGCCACAGATAGGGAGGTGCCACATTAGAGGGTCTGGTTGAAAACTGCAAATTGAAAACTTGAGGTCAGTGAAGTCACTACAATGCATTCCAGCATCCACGTTGAAGATGTAGCAATGTCATTAGTCTTCAGCGTGACTGCTGTTTTCAGGCGCGAACCATCAGTGGGTCACTTCATGCAGTTGAGCATTTCCACGGTAGTTGGTGCACTTCACAATTGTTAACCCTCATAGCGTCCCTGAGAAGTGGGTTAGGGCTGTTAACCCCAGGCTGGGAGAAGCTACTGCCTGCAGGGGAATGCCACATGCTTGACTTGTACAGGCTCTCTCTTCCCCTGGGTACTTAATGCAGCCAGAGAGCAGATCTGGGAGATCATTTTCAGGTGCTTGACTTCAGGGCCTCAGACAATAGAGGCCATCCCTGCCTTCCCAGAATCCACCATCTCCCCCATGTAGTAGTGTCCAGACTTTAGCCTGTCTCTGGGATAATACCTTAGTTGTGTGCTAACATGGCCTGACTGCAGGCCCTCAGTGAAGACGTAGCTGACCCAGACTCCAGAGAGGTCCCAGCGCTCTTTTGTGAGCCTCTCTTCACTGACATCATCTCTTGGTTTTCACAAACCCATCTCCTTCAACCTGAATGCATCCATTGCCTCTTTTCATCCTTAGTGTTCCAGAAAGTTCTTTTCCTTTTTACCACTGTGCATTTGGTAACTTCTTCATCGACAAGAAAATGGGCTGTAATACCCAATATAAACAAGTGAGTCGGTGTGTGTGTAGGGGCATACTTCTTCTCATGAGTAGATATACAGTAGTTTTTTCTTGAACTGGAATCTCTTTCAGGCTAGAGTACAGTGGCACAATCACGGATCACCACTGCCTTGACCTCCTGGACTCAGGCAATCCTTCCACCTCAGCTGGGGCTACAAGCACATGCCACCATGCCCAGCTAATTTTTTGAATTTTTGTGGAGACGCAGTCTCGCTATGTTGCCCATGCTGGTCTTGAACTACTGGGCTCAAGCAATCCTCCCACTTCGGGCTCCCAAAGTACTGTGATTACAGATATAAACCACTGCACCCGGCAGAGAAGACACACCTTTGAAGCTTATTTACTTGACTGGTGCTTCAGATGTGACACTGATCCTAGTGAATGATGATGAATTTAACTTTCTGGTTCCCCTCTGGACTTCCTTTAGAGCAAATCAATTCTTTCTGGGTTATTTTATTTTTGAACCAATGAACAAATAAACCTAAGCCATCTTCCATTCCTTTTTTTTTAAATGATGGTGGAAAGGTAAGCTAACTTTTGCATTTTAGCATTTGTGGCATTATTGGCAAATAGATTACCAGTTACTAGAACATGCAGGTACTTAAGAGCTATGTATACATGCATGCACACACACATGCACACACTTTAGCTGACTAGAAGATCCTACACAGTAGGCTTGTGGGCTTCATCGAGCCCTGTTTTATTTTTATTTTTATTCACAGCCACCCCAGCGTGGCTGGGCTCTGGCGGTCCTTCCACCTCAGTCTTCCAAGTAGCCAGAACTACAGGCACGCACTACCTTGCTCTGCTAATTTTTTATTTATTGTAGAGATAAGGTCTCACCAAGTTGCCCAGGCTGGTCTCGAACCTGCAGGCTCAGGCAATCCACTCACCTTGGTCTTCCAAAGTGCTGGGATTACAGGCTGAGCCACTGAACCTGGCCTATTTTTATTTATTCATACTTTTTTGAGTTGGGGTCTCACTCTGTCGTCCAGGCTGGAGTGCAGTGGCATGATCATGGCTCACCACAACCCCAAATTCCTGAGCTCAGGTAATCCTTCTGCCTCACATTCCCGAGTAACTGGAAGTACAGGCATTTACCACCACACCTGGCTACATTTTTTTTTTTTTTTTTTTTTTTTTGTAGAGATGAGGTTTCTTTATGTTGCCTAGGCTGGTCTCAAACTCCTAGGTTCTAGCAATCTTCCCACCTCAACCTCCCAAAGTGCTGGGATTATAGGCATGAGCCACCACACCTGGCCTCAACCTTATTTTACACAGGAAAGCTAGGCTAGGCTGCAACAAATAAGCCCCTGAAATCTCAGTGGCTGAGAATAATAACTGTTTTCTTGCTTATAAAAAGCCTGATGCAGGTTACCAGGGCCCTTTTCTTTCCAGTAACTCAAGGATCCATGCTCCCTTCATTTGAAGATGCCATTGTTTTAACACAAGCCCTTCATGTTTGCCACTTTAGGGATAAAGAGAGGTTGAAGACAATGCACTAGTTCTTAAATGCTTTGACCTGCTACTCACATTTCATTGGACAGAGTCAGTCATATGGTCCTACCTATCTGCAAGTGTCCTGAAAAGTGTGGGGTTCTCATGACTCAGAAAAAGAGGAGAACTGAATATAGGAACAGTCAATTCTCATTATTTATGGTAGTTAAGTTCTATAAAGTCTCTTTGCACACCAAATTAGCTCATATGGAACCATCGCTCCTAGGGGATATACTAGGCTAGGTTCCTGCAAGCCTCTGATCACATTTTCATCAGTCAATCAATACATAATCTAGTTTTTTGTGTGTCTCTGTTTAAAGACACCTTAATTAATATATATTGTTGATTCATTGACATTTAACTTATGGCCAACAGCCCTATAACTCATGCCCTAATGAGTTACATCTATCTATCTAACTCATATATTTTCTCTGTAAACTCATCACAGCTTTCTTGCCCTTAGAAACACTAGGCCTTTAGCACTACACTTGGGAGCCATTCTAAACAGTAAAATAACCAGCGAAAAGCACAAAAATGTAGAAAATGTGGCATTAGGTAGACCGTAAAAAGGACATATTTGTAGTATGAAAGTTGCAGTGAATTCCTAAAATTTTGTGTTGTCTCATCATCCATTTTGAATATGTTGGACTTTCTCATACCAGAAGCAGGGCTTAGTCACCCTTGACATAGTTTTTGTTCTCTGTCTGTTCCTTGTTCGTCAATGTGGTTGATGCAGATATCTGCTTTATATAACCACCGCCTAGTGACCACCTCCCTAGGGGCAACTATATACAGCCTACTTGACTCGCCCCGCTGACTCCTACACCCCACATGGACTGTGCAGATATGTCACAGAGACCACCTCTCAGTCATAGCCTGCCTCCATGGAACTCCTGCCTGCTTCCTGTAAACCCACTAATTGTAATTCCCAGAGGGAAACCCACCTAAGTAGTGTTCTGAGCCCCAATAAAGATTTTAGCCCCCAGGTCTTCACTTTCTCTCGTCTGCTCCCCCCACTGGTTGAGTATGCATGTCCCAGATGACTACTCCTTTCCCGCTAGCTCTGCAAGGTGTGCTGCCCTCTTCCCTCTGGGACCTGTAAGTAACAGACTGCTTCTGTTATGTTGTGTGTTTTGTTATGTCGCCTCCTCTGTGTCTCACTGGACTGACACAAACCTAACTTCTTTTCTGGTCAGGGCTATCCTAGAGAGTGGTTATGTTGGCAGGAATAGACTGGACACAAATCATACAAGAGCCACAAGGGTGTCTGCCAGCTTAAACAAGTTTCCTATGAGAAGGACACCTGGTCACAGGTCAGACACTTAGGCCTTGGGCTGTCTGCCAGGATAAAGAAGTAGCCCATGAAAAGCACACTGTAAACATCCACCACCAAATTCCCTGGAACCCTGTCAGGGCAGACCGAGAGTTTATAACCACTCTCGTGAGAGAGACCTGAAGACCAAATTAGAAAAAAATACAAGAACTGAAACAAGAAGGCAGAGTGTCACTTTGTTTGACCTTACTTTGCTGTGAGCAGGTATATGCAAATCTATCCCCCAAGGCCAAGGGAGCTGAGAGGCAGAAAGAAAGAGGCTGACAAAACCAGATTCTCAGAAAGAAACAGTTAATAGGGACTTAACAAACAGAAGTGATGTCTTGGGTGGTCACAAGACGGTGGATCCCCGCACCCACCTTCTAGAAAATATCCTGTATATAGCAAGCTTTTTTGGTACAACATGTGCAGCTGGCCACACCTCAGATTTTCTTAGGAAACTCATGCCCATTGGGGAGGTTGGATAAACATTTTTATGAGGGGTTATCTATGCTATGGGAACAACTTGGCATGTAAAAATCAGCATTGGTCATAATGGCAGTTTCACTTCAAGATGGTATCACTCTTGCCACACAACAAGCGATTTTGTACAGACCTCAGCTGGAAATGTGCATGTTGGGTCACTTAATTTGTTGCCACTCTGCATGTGTCCATGAATGACCATTAAAGCATCATAAGTAATTATTTGGGGGTTACAGATAAATTTTAGTAAGTAGGCAAATTTGCAAATATGAAATTCATGAATAATGAGGATTGACTGCAAAGTAGTTATCTATTGCTGCAGTATAAACCATTCCAATACTTAGTGGCTTGAGACATCAACATATATTTTGCTCAGGGGTCCACAGTTGGGCAGGGCTCAGCAGGGTCAGGTCATCTCGCTTCACTTGGCATCAACTGGGGCACCTCAAAAGCTGGGGATTGAAATCATCCAGGGCTCCCCCACAGATCTACCTCCTGGCCTGGGAAAACCCACATGGCTGGAGGCTGGAACAACTAGAGCCCTTCAGACATTTACTTGTATGCAGTCACTCTATGTGGTCTCTCCAGCATGGAGTTTTTGGGGAAGCCAGACTTCTTAACATGTCGGCTCAGGGCTCCTAAAGCCCATGTCCCAAGAGTGAGAGCCAGGTGGAAGCTGTGCCTCCTTTTATGACCTGACCTTGGGATTCATATAGAGTCACTTCCGCCATACTCCATTAATTGAGGCAGTCACAAAGTTGCATCCAGGATCATGGAGTGGTGACTCTATATGATGATGGGAGAGTGACAAGGTCATATTATATGAAGAGTATGTGAGATGGGAGACACTGTTGAAACATTTAGGAAAATAAAATCTGCTACAATGGGTGGATACTAATAAACCATCATCAGTCTTCTGATTAACAAATATTTGGTTCATTTTTTTCACTCTCCTTCCCCCTAAAATAACACACTCACCCCCTTCCCAAGAAATTTAACTCATTATATCCAGCTCAAAGGTCAGGATCTCTGGGTGTGATAGTGGAGTGAGATGAGCTGACCCTGCTGAGCCCTGATCAACTGTAGATCCCTGAGCAAAATATATGACCTTCAACAAGTTCTGTCCCTATGCCTGCGTGCCACTCCACCCAGCCAGATGTGGAGTCTATTTTCCCTCCCCTTGAATCCAGGCTGGCCTTGTGACTCACTTTGGCCAATAGCATGTGGCAAAAGTGATGTTGTGTCAGTTCTGGGCCTGGGCCCTTCAGAGGGGCTGGCAGTTTCTGCTTTTGTGCTCGGGGAAGCCAAGGATACACCGTAAGGATGCTAAGGTTAGACGACTGAAGGATGAGGTGCCAAGTGGAAGAGCACCAAAGAGCCAGGCACGCGAGACAAGCTTTCTTGTCCTCATCACCAGCTAAATGCAGTTAAGTGAACGATTCTAGCCAATGTCAGGTGGACCAGAAGACCCACCTAGCTAAACTCTGCCTGAATTCCTGACCCAGGGAATTGTGAGAAAGAATGAATTAGTATTGTTTAAGCCATTGAGTTTTGGGGTGCTTTGTTACCCTGATAGACCCCTGAAACATTGGATGATGTGTAGTCATCTCACCTTCAGTTCCAGATGTTGCTTTTTTTAGTCTGGCAACCTATGATCAAACAAGACAAGTTGTAAGCACCTCACAATCCAATGGTGAAACGGGCAAGATAACCATAGCAAACACCAGTGTTCTGAAGTGGGGAGAATGAGAGACTCAGCAGCCACTAGTCCACAGCAATTCTCAGATCATTTGTGAAGGCCTCATACCCTGGAGGTGGAGAATATTTCTTTATTAGGTCCCCAGTTTTCTCCTGGGGGTGTGCCTTTGTTTATTTTTCTCCCTGCCTCATGACTCTGCCTTCTAGTTGGTTCTTTTTTCCTATCATCTTCCTTAGTCATATCTAAATGGGCACTGAGGAAATCCTTTCTTGAAGGAACGCAATTTCTCAGCCTACTTCCTGCACATGGTGGGAGCCAAAGATTATTTTATCTCCATAGCTAACTCAAGAAAGAGGTGTTTTGGTCCAGGCACAGAGTTTCGTTGGCAATACAATTCCCTTAGAAATTTAATGGGCTGCTGATGTATTTGGTTCTAGTCACTTTCATGTGCCAATGACCACATCCAAAGTTCTCTTCAAGATATAATTTTCATATCTGCTGTATTTCCTTGCTTTCTCATCCCTATACCTTGTTCTCTGCATTTAATGGAAGCCACATAGGGCTTCTGGGAATTGAGGGGAAACTACACCCTTAGTTTGATCTTTACCTTTAGTCATTTTGCCACTCAAAGTTTTTCTCATTCCCATCTCTTACTATTTGCAAGTGAAAGTTTGACTGAACATCTTGACACTGTATAACATGCATCACTGTATAACATGCATTACCAACCTCTGATCTCAGTTTCCTCACTGCCTGTTGCCTGATTCCATTGTTGAGGTTTTTTTGTTTTAGTAAAACCCATTTCTGGAATCAAGTTCTGCATAATTCAGGATAGGATAGACTATGCTGCAGAAACAAATCAGCCTCCACATCTCAGTGGCTTGAGCAAACAGAGGCTTATATGTCACTCACGTGAAGTCCAGTGTGATCTAGGCCACTCCCCAGGGCAGCACTCAGCCATGTAGTGAATCTGGATCCTAGATTCTTCTATTCTACCATCTTAATAACATCTATGGTTGTTGCTGAAGATGACAGGATAGAGGGAAGATTACATGAGATGTTTTCTTTTTTTTTTTTTTTGAGTTGGAGGCTCACTCTGTCGCCCAGACTGGAGTGCAGTGGCCGCTCCCGGCCACCACAGCCTTGACCTGCTGGGCTCCGTTGATCTTTCCACCTCAGCCTTCCGAGTAGCCGGAATTACAGGCGCGTGCTGCCACGCCCGGCTGATTTTTTGATTTCTTGTAGAGATGAGGTCTTGCTGCCCAGGCGGGTCTCGAACCTGCGGGCTCAGGTAATCCACTCACCTCAGCCTCCCAAAGGTGCGGGATTACAGGCTGAGCCACCGAGCCCGGCGAGATGTTTTCAATGGCAAGGCCTGGGAGGAGTGGTTTATATTATTTCCACTTACATCTCATTGGTCAGAACCCAACCACATGACCTTAGTTTAACTCCAAGAGAGGCTGGGAAATGTAGTCCTTCTGTGACCCGAGGAGGAAGAAAATGAACCAGAATGTGGTGAACTCATAGGGTTATTTTTTCACACACCTTTTTCAGAGCTCTCCATTCTTGTTCATTTGTCCTGTCAAATGTCTAATGCTCCATCGCTTATCCCCTACATCAATACGCCTCTCCAAGTTTCATTTGCACTAAGGAATAGAAATGATTGATAATAGCCAAAACCATGACCCCCTTAGAGACAGTTGCGTGTGAAAGCAAATGTAAGCTTGTGGCTAGAGGATTAATGCTGGGTTGGAATCTCAAGCGTGAGTAGACCAATAGGGAGAATATTTTAAAGTTCTTGAAATGGCAGATCGGGCAGGTCCTATGTGCCATCTTTTGTGCCATTTTCCCACTGCTTGAGGACAATTAGCATGACACACTTTGGAGTCAAGAGACATCAAGCTAACAGTATGAATGGTCATGTTATTAGATACGACCAGACTATTACAGCATGATTTTCATCTGGCTGTCTAGAGGTATTGATGTGAAGTGGGGAGAAATTATTGTCCACTCCAGGAAATCAGCTTTCGAATTATCCATCTCCCATCCTTTGCTCCCTCCCTCCCTGCTACGGATGAAAGAGGCTTAATTCAGAGTGGGTTTGTCGGGGGCCTGGAGCGGGAATTGGAAGGACTTTCCCTGAGGTTCTGAGAAGAACTGAGATCTCTTGAGTTTCTCACTGTCAGACTCTGGCTCATCCATAGCAGTCTCTGCTCTTCCTGGCTCCAGTCCAAGGAGAAGGAACGGAAAGCTCATTACTACCACCTCTTTTATTGGCCTCACCTGTCCCTTAGCCTACACTCTAGCCCCGTGGTGTTTTTGCACCGTGGTCAACTGGTGAAGCTGGAACTACATTTCCCAGAATTCCCTTATTCCCTTCTCTGCAGGGTTCCATGCTAGAATTGGCCACAAGCGATATTAGCGTGTGATTTGGAAGGCAGAGGCAAAGCAACGGCCAGTTTCACACTCTGCAGCTCAGCGGGAGTCAGGCTCTGTTGCAGCTCCCACGTGTCATTGCTGATCTCCTGGCCCTCCTTTTTGGCCTGGGAGACTAGCCAGGCCTGTAGCTGCTCCAGCTCTGGCTGAATCTTTCCATCACCATCTCCAGATCCTGGGACAGGATGGCATGTGCCATCGTGGCTAAGGATGCCAGCTTCTCCTGCAAGTTACCCATGCTATTGAAGCTGGAGGTGGTGAAATGTGAAATTCAGCTGTCATGTGGGTTCCGATTTGTCTTTGCACTTGCCCACACACACAGGTGGTAGGTGGCCGCTGAGATGCCCTGCAATGATCCCCGCCTCCTGGTATTCACACCCTTGAGTAGTTCTTTCTACATTCTCCTGAGAGTCTGTGTGACCAATATGAGCATGGCAGAAGTGATGGGATGTCACTTCCAAACTAGCTTATAAAATATACTGTGGCTTTGGTCTTGGCGTCTCTCTCTATTAATTTTCAGAGATAGGATCTCCCTCTGTCACCCACTGCCCAGGCTGAAGTGCAGTGGCATCCTCATTGCTTGCTGAAGGTCTTGAACTCCTGGGCTCAAGTGACCCCACTGTCCCAGCCTCTCGAGTAGCTGGGACTACAGGCATGTGCCACCATACCTGGCTAGTTTTTAAATTGTTTTAGAGACAGGGATCTCCTTATGTGGCCCAGGCTGGTCTTGAACTCCTGGCCTTAAGGAATTATTTCATCTTGACCTCCCAAAGCACTGGGATCATACCGCACCTGACCTCTCCCTCCTTTTTCTCTGAGACCACTTGATTTGGGGAAAACCAGCTGCTATGACAGGAGTGGCCCTATGGAGAGGTCCATGCAGTGACAAACTGAGGCCTTTGGCCAACAGCCAGCAAGGAACTGAGGCCTCCCATCAATAACCATGTGAGGTAGCCATCTTGGAAGCAGATCCTTCAGTCCCAGTTAAGCCTTCAGATGACCACAAGCCCCAGCTGACGTCTTGAATGCAACACCTTGAGAAGGCCTGAGCCAGAACCATTCACCTAAGGTGTTCCTCTCCTGGATTCCTAGCCCACAGACACCATGGGACATAATAAATGTTCATTGTTTCAAGTTGCAAAATTTGTTACATAGCATTAAGTAACTACTACAATGTCCATCCTTTCATCCCAACTGCTGGCCGTGCTACCTTCAAGTCCACCACCAGATGCAGGTTAACATTCTTACACAGGTTGCTTAACCAGCTCCCACAACGGTGTCAGGTCCAAGTCCACAAGAACCCCTTATCTGCTTCACTCAGAGAGGTCCTGCTTCCCTGATCAAACCCTACCTGATACCACAAGGAGCTAAGGAAAGAGATTCCACAGTCCTTTCATCGTTGGTTTCTGCCACAGCAGAAGGTTTCAACCTTTCAATGAAATCACCCAGAGAGCTTGAAATAAAACACTATGCCTGGGTCCAACCTCCAGAAATTCTGATTTGATTGGGCTCAGCTGTCACCTGGGCAACAGGATCTCTTGAAGCTCCCAGGTTCTTTTAATGTGCAAGCAGAGTTGAGAACTACTGTCCTACTGACTTAACTGGTCCTGCCAGGTTCCCCGTCCCCAGCCTTCCTTGGGCTGGGACACAAGCATCCAATCCAGGCATCCATGGTAACTTTGAGTCAGGGATTCTTGACACCTAGAAGTCAGGCTCATGTGGAATCTTCTCACTAGTGGTGGTAGCAACAGCAAGACTGAATTCCCAGGGTGGCAGCACATTGTGGCAAAGGCTTCTGAGGTCCAGCTCTGGTTCTTTAACTCCATCACCTCTGCCATCAATGTTATGAGAATATCGTCTTAAGTAAATTTTTGAGTGCTTAGATTAGGGGACCTTGAAGGTCTGTTCCAATGCTGAAAGCTGGATCTGAAAACTAAATCTCACATTAACTTCCCAAATGACCTCAAAAGTCACCAAATCCTCTATGGGCCTCAGTTTCCCTATCTGTCAAGGAAAGAGCTGTGTTAGATGAGATTTAGACCTGCTGTTTTGGGTTGTATTGCCTAGAAACAGGCTCTGAGATGGATGGAGATTTCTGTGCAGGCAGTTTCTAGGGGTGAGTCTTTAAGCCAATACTTAGAATCAGGGGAGCAGGGTTGGGCAGAGAAGGAGTTGAACTGTGATGCAGTTACAACAGGAGATCTCTCATGATCCCCTGGGAGCCTCTGAACAGGGATGACCCTTCGGAGATGTCCCCAGTTGAGGCGAGGGGCTGGACCTCTATATTCCCAGTAGGTAAATCATTGAATGTGCTTTGCCCCCAGGGAGGGGGTGTGATCTTGGGTGAGGCAGCTTTCTTAGACTGCTGGCAATTCCTGGAAAAAGATTTAGCCAAGAGCTGCCGGCAGTCAACACTCCAACAGTTGAAAGAATGAATCCCTTGGTCTTGAAGGGGGTGTCTTAGTCCATTCAGACTAATATAGCAAAATATCCTAAATTGGTGGCATATAAACAACCGAAATGTATTTCTCACAGTTCTGGGGCTGGAAAGTCCATCATCAAGGCACCAGCAGATTCAGTGTCTGGTGACGGCCTGCTTCCTGGTTCACAGACAGCTGTATTCTCTCTGAGTTCTCACATGGCAGAAAGGGTGAGCAAACTCTCTGGAATCTCTTTGATAAGAGCACTAAACCTATACATGAGGGCTCCAATCACCCCCCCAAAGTCCCCATCTCCTAACACTATCACCTTGGAGGATAACATTTCAATATATACATTTGGGAGGACACAAATATTCAGTCCATAGCGAGGAGGATCTGAGCAATGCACCCCAGTGAGCACTGCTGCCTTCCAGTTCAAAGATGTTATTGTAGCTCCAGCCCCAGGGTTGCCTGTAGTGAAAGAGATGAATTTCTTTCTTTCTTTCTTTCTTTCTTTCTTTCTTTCTTTCTTTCTTTCTTTCTTCCTTTCTTTCTTTCTTTCTTCCTTCCTTTCTGTCTTTCTTCCTGTCTTTCTTTCTTTCTTCCTGTCTTTCTTTCTTTCTTTCTTCCTTCCTTCCTTCCTTCCTTCCTTCCTTTCTTTCTTTCTTTCTTTGTTGGAGTCTCACTCCATCATCTTTCTTTCTTTCTTTCTTTCTTTCTTTCTTTCTTTCTTCCTTTCTTTCTTTCTTTCTTTCTCTCACTCCATCACCAAGCTGGAGTGCAGTGGCATGCTCATGGCCACCCCAGCGTCGACCCAGTGGGCTCCGGCGATCCTTCCGCCTCAGTCTTCCAAGTAGCTGGAACTACAGGTGCACGCTACCATGCTCGGCTAATTTTTTATTTATTGTAGAGATGAGGTCTCGCCAAGTTGCCCGGGTTGGTCTCGAACGTGTGGGCTCAGGCAATCCACTCACCTCAGTCTCCCAAAGTGCTGGGATTACAGGCTGAGTCACTGAGCCCAGCCTAGAGGTGAATTTCTTTCTCTCTTTGGATAGGCATAGCATCAGACACCCCAGGAGAGTAGCTGGAAGATTCTGGGACACCGAGAGCTTGATTAAAGCATAACAACACTCCTTAAAACCTCCCTCATCATTAGCAGAGGGAGAACCATAAGGAGGTGTAAAGTTAACTTGCTCCCAAGAAGCAAGGCCCCAGGGAAAAATTAAAAGCCACTCCTGGAGGAAGGAATGGCTTCCAAAAGGAAAGTCTCCTAGGTATAACACTCAACTCTCTAGAGCATGGGAGATAACAGAGCTGCAAGGGACTGTGGTCGCCATGGTAATAGTATCTCCGAATTCCAAGAGAATGTGAGCTGCTGGCTGGCCTGTCAATCACACAGCATCTACATTTACAGTCAAACCCACAGCCGGTGCTGGGCAGGAGGGGGTGGTGGAACAGACCACCCTTGCATGTGCACCCGACAGGCTCATGAGGACCCTTGTGCTCAAGTGTGTGTCTTTGTATATGTGACTCTTTGTAAGGACTCTTATGGTCTTAAGCATGGAAAGCCAAGCCCAATGCATGTGTGTGTTGGTGCCAGGGATGGGTGTCTGTATGCTGGATCCAATGCCCGTGGACGTCAGGGAGAGTGGATTTCTCCAAATACGAGGCCTCTTCACCCTTCTTCAAAATATCAACAACCAGGCTGGGTGTGGTGGCTCAAGCCTGTAATCCCAGCACTTAGGGAGACCGAGGTGAGAGGATTTCCCGAGCCCACGGGTTCGACACCAGTCTGGCAACTTGACGAGACCTCATCTCTACAATAAATCAAAAAATTAACCAGACGTGGTAGCGCACACCTGTAGTTCCAGCTACTTGGAAGGCTGAGGTGGAAGGATTGACTGAGCCCAGCAGGTTGACATGGCTATGAGTGTGCTACTACACTCCAGCCTGGGTGATGAAATGAGACTCCAACTAAAAGAAAAAAAAAAGTCAACAGCCGGCATTGTCCTTTCATCATTAGAAAGTCATTTCTTTGGAAAAATTTTCTGCCTTCAATAGCCTCTTTTTTTTTTTTTTTTTTTTTGAGTTGCAGTCTCACTCTGCCACCCAGACAGGAGTGCAGTGGCCGCTCCCGGCCGCCACAGCCTCGACCTGCTGGGCTCCGGCGATCCTTCCACCTCAGCCTTCCGAGTAGCCGGAATTACAGGCATGCGCTACCACGCCCGGCTGATTTTTTGATTTATTGTAGAGATGAGGTCTCGCTGCCCAGGCGGGTCTCGAATCCGCGGGCTCAGGCAATCCACTCACATCAGCCTCCCAAAGGCGCGGGATTACAGGCTGAGCCACCGAGCCAGGCAATAGCCTCTTTTAAAATGCAAATAATTGGCAGCAGACAGCAGTCACCCTTGTTGTTGGCTTGCCTGTTGTGCCCTTCACAGTATATCTTCTCTTTAATAAATCTACCTTTCTTAACTCATAAAAAATGCAAATATTGTCAGTTACTGATCAACCAAGAACAGGTGGGCATGTCCAAAAGACAGGTGAAGAGACAGAGAGGAGAGCTGAGCTTCCGTGAGAGAGGAGGACCCTAACTTACTTCCTCTCATATAGTAGCTGCCCAACATACTTGTATGGGCTTATGAATGCCAGAGTGTGAGGGGGACCCCAAGAAACAGGAATTGTCTTTTGGAGGGCAGGTCCCTTGTAATACAGGCTTTTCCTGCTAGGTAAGTGTTCTAGGAACCTATTGGCATTAGTGTGCTAGCTAGCATTGTTGTGAGAGGCTGTGTTTTGCTTCAGTGAACTTTTTTTTTGGAGATTCTTTCAACGTGTTTACCCATTTCATGATGGGAGATTTACAAGTACATCTGCCCACACCACACTGAGTGTTCAGCAGTTTTTTTGTTTTGAGGTTTTTTTTTTTTACCCAAAACAACATGACCCTCATGCCCCACCCTCCCTATTCACCTGATCTCATCCCAAGCAATTTTTTTTGTTTCCCTGGATGAAAACAGTCCCAGGGAAACATTTTACCAATATGGAAGAGGTGAAACAAAAAACGGCAGAAACACTAAAAGGCATCCAGATTGATGAGTTCAAAAACTGTTTTGAGCAGTGAAAAAAGCATCTTAATAGGTGTATTGCATCAAACGGAGAGTTCTTTGAAGGTGACTGAAGTTCAACATATAAGAATAAATACACAATTTTTAAAATAAATAAATTCTGTTTTTTTGGTGGTCCCCCTCATATGTGAACAAATACAGAGCTATGGTAGGGGAAGGGTAACCACAAGAGAGACAGTTCTGGTGGGGAAGTGGAAGCTTTCTTGTATCAGCTTCAAGTCAGTTCAGTTCAATTTATTGAGCACTTTCCCTGTGCCAGGCATCGGGTCAGGGTGGGTAGATGAGTAGGGCAAATTGGGCTCTGCTCTCTGTAAGCTCATTCTTTTGGGGTTGGGGCTTGTCTTAGTCTTTTAGGGCCACTCTAACAAAATACTATGAACTGTGCAGCTAAAAACAACACTTTTTTTCCCTCACAATTCTGGAGGCTGAGAAGTCCAAGATCAAGACATCAGCAGGTTTGGTGTGTGGTGGGGGCTGACTTCCTTCTTACAGATGGTTGTCTTCTCTCTGTGTTCTCACGTAATGGAAGGGGTGAGGCAGCTCTGGAAACTCTTTCATGAGGGCACTAATGCCACTCATGAGGGTTCCCCCCTCATGACCTAGTTACCTCCCAAAGGCCCCACCTCCAATACCATCACATTGGAGGTTATGATTTCTTTTCTTTTTTTTTTTTTAATTGGAGTCTCTCTGTGTCACCCAGGCTGGAGTGCAGTGGCACACTCATGGCTACCCCAGTGTTGACCTGCTGAGCTCCAGCAGTCCTTTTGCCTCTGCCTTCCAAGTCGCCTGAACTACAGGTGCATGCTACCACAGTTGGCTAACTTTTTATTTATTGTAGAGACAAGATCTCACCAAGTTGCCTGGGCTGGTCTCAAACCTGCGGGCTCAGGTAATCCACTTGCCTTGGCCTCCCAAAGTGCTGGAATTATAGGCTGAGCCACTGAGCCCTGCCTGGGGGTTATGATTTCAACATATGAATTGGAGGGGACATAAACATTCAATCTTTAGCAGGTTTCCTTCATGGGTTTCCTCGACACTGGCCCAAGACCGCAGGGAGGCTGGGACCCAGCCCAGTCAGGGCTTCTGAAATGTTTGCTGACTTGAGCTGACTGGACTGCCCCAGCCAGCCATGGGTCACAGAACCAGGCAAGAAAAGTACTCCTCAGGGAACAGAACCCATTTTCCTTGACACAGGATCAGAATGTGGCCTGTTGTTCCTGGGCCTTAGTTTTTAGGAGACTTAGTCCTCAAGAACAGGGTTCTCTGCTCCCATCCCTTAACCACCCTCTTCTGTTTGCCCCGATTGCTTGGCCAGGATCTGACATCCTCCCTAGACACTGGCAAGCACTCCTGGCAGCTGCCACTCACTCAGGGTCCAGCCCCCTTCTCTCTTGAGGCCTGCTTTTCCACAAGACCTCATCACCTGTTGGTGGAAAGGCCTCTAGACAGAGAAGGGTGAATAGCAGGTGGGGGGTTGGGCCCGTTCTCATGGCTTAATCTCAAGTTGCTAACTTTCCTACTCCATTATTCTTGGATTCCCACCATTTCCAGACTCCCCAGATGTTGAATGCAAGTCAACAGCTGTCAGAGGACTTTTTGAGAGTCTGGCATTCAGGGATTTGAAGAAAGTCCAGCCAAGCCCATGACACTTGCCTGGGGGGCCATTTCAGTACTCAGCTTCTCTGTTAGTGGCATGTCTTTTTTGCTTTGGCTTTTTTTTTTTTTCAGTTGGAGTCTCACTCCATCACCCAGGCTGGAGTGCAGTAGCACACTCACGGCCACCCCAGCATCAACCTGCTCCTTCCGCCTCAGTCTTCCAAGTAGCTGGAACTACAGGCGCATGCTACCACGCCCGGCTTTTTTTTTTTTTTTTTTTTTTTTTGATTTATTGTAAAGATGAGGTCTCACCACGTTGCCCGGGCCGATCTCGAACCCGTGGGCTCAGGCAATTCTCTCGCCTCAGTCTCCCCAAATGCTGGGATTATAGACTTAAGCCACTATGCCTGACCTGCTTTGGCTTTTGACATGTCAAGGCCAGAGCTCAAATAATCCCAATGACTGGGTAATGTACTTGGTTTCTGAAAGCCAGAAGATGGACCCCAACTCCAGATGAACTGGCTCAACCTGTGGGGGCCTTGAACTAGCCTGAGGCGAAGACTTGGATCAGTGAGGATCCTCTACAGGAGGCCTTTGCAGCGAGTGCACTATTTCCCAAGGTGGTGAGGGGAGTATAGCATCTCCGTCAAGATTGACCAGGGATTTCGAGTTGTTTCCCAATCTGTAGGCATGGGTGTGCTGTCTCCTAATTCTGGTCAACGCATGGCTTCTGCCTGGCAGTTTTTTTTTTTTTTTTTGAGTTGGAGTCTCACTCTGTCGCCCAGACTGGAGTGCAGTGGCCGCTCCCGGCCACCGCAGCCTCGGCCTGCTGGGCTCCGGCGATCCTTCCGCCTCAGCCTTCCGAGTAGCCGGAATTACAGGCATGCGCCACCATGCCCGGCTGATTTTTTTATTTATTGTAGAGATGAGGTCTCGATGCCCAGGCGGGTCTCGAACCCGCAGGTTCAGGCAATTCACTCACCTCAGCCTCCCAAAGGCGCGGGATTACAGGCTGAGCCACCGAGCCCGACTTGCCTGGCAGTTTTGATGTTATACATTGCATGTTCCTGACACCTTTCACATAAGGCTCAGCAAAATCATGTCCCTCTCGTCCCTCTCATTCCTGTGTCCACGGTGAAGCTGAAGTGGGCTGCCTTCTACCTCAACCGTGTGGGCTCATGTGTGTCCTACCACTGAGAAGAGCTTTGTTCACAAGCAAACAATTCAGACAGCAACCAGCTTTTGTTGATTGTAAAATAAAAAATCCGCAGCCCTTTCTTCTCCAGGAGAAATGTTTCATACTCCACTAACTACTCCTGGGTGTTGGATCCTTCACAATTCTGGCCTTCCCTGGACATCCTTCCATTGATGGGGGTTCCTATTAGTATTGCTTCCACACTGGGACACACTAGCAGACTGAAGAGAGGTCTCCCCTTAAAGGCTGAGCTCTAGGGTACTCAGCCTTCAACTACTTCGTGTAGGGTAAATGCAGGTGCTATTCGTGTGAGCAGGGTCTCCGCTCATACTCTAACTTCTCTGTGAAATGAATGATGGGACTGGAGCCAGAAGAAAGGACCCTGGGATGGCGTCGCTGACGTCTGAGATGCTCTGTCAAGGCTTCTTTAGTCTCTGGGATTCTAAACCTCACAGGAAGAGCACAGGATACTATCTGGATGCTTGTATCAGCTAGGATGGAATTTGGCTGCAGGTAACAGAAAACCCAACCAACAAGAAAAGTTGGCATGATGCCTCAACCATGTCATTAAGGACATGGGGCTTTTATCCTCATGGCTGCACTTCCAGGGATTGCAACTGCATTTCAGGTCGGAAGAAAGGAGAGTTCAAAAAACATGTTTTAAAAGAGAAAGGTTCTCTTTTCCCTAGGAGTGCACAACTTGCAAGTTTTGTTTATAGCTCATTGACCAGAACTGGAACACACATGTCCCCTGCTCAGCTACAAAGGAGCCTGGGAAGAGGAGCATTTTAGTTTTCCAGCTTCTGGGAGAAGATAAGGAGAAAGAGGGTTGTGAGTGGTTTGGGTGGCCATTCCAGTATGTGCCGTAAGTTTCCACAAAATGAAGGAATTCGGCTAAACAGCCTCTCAACTTCTTTCCAGATGGGATTGTGTGGGAATTGAGTGGTGAGAGGCTGCACGAATTAATGGAAAAAACACACTTGAAGGGCTTAGTCATCGTAAAAGCTAAAGTTTGAATCCTGGCTCTACCACAACAAGCTGTCTAACCTTGGATAAGTCACTCAACATCCCTGAGCGCCACTTGCTTGATGTATAAAACAGAGATAATAGTATTTACCTCTCAATCGTGCTGTGAAGGTTGGGGTCATATACCAAGTTCCTAGCAGAGATAGGTACATGACACCAACTCATTGAAAGCGACAACTGAGGCCAGGCGCAGTGGCTCAAGCCTGTAAACCCAGCACTTTGGGAGGCTGAGGTGAGAGGATTGCCTGAGCCCATGGGTTCGAGACCAGGCTGGGCAATATGGTGAGACCTCATCTCTACAATAAATTAAAAAATTAGCCAGGCATGGTAGCACGTGCCATAGTTCCAGCTACTTGGAAGGCTGAGGCGGAAGGATCTCCAGAGCCCAGCAGGTTGATGCTGAAGTGGCTGTAAATATGCCACTGCACTTCAGCCTGGGCATGGAGTGAGACTCCAACTAAAATAAATACAAAATTTAAAAAAAGAAAGAAAGTGACAGCTGAGGCCTGGCGTGGTAGCTTATGCCTATAATCCCAGCACTTTAGAAGCCTGAGGTAGGAGGATTGCTTGAGCCCAGGAGTTTGAGACCAGCATGGGCAACATAGCGAGACCTCGTCTCTACAAAAACATCAATTAGCCCAGTGTGGTGGCACACACCTGTAGTACCAGCTACTCGGGAGACTGATGAAAGAGAATCTCTTGAACCCGGGGGTTGGAGGCTGCGCTGAGCCATGATCATGCCACTGCACTCTAATCTGAGTGACAGAGTAAGACCCTGATTCAAAAAATTTTTAAAAATTAGGTGGCAGCTGAGTGACGATACTGGCTGATACGTCTCAGCTTTCCAGGGGAATCAGTGTTCTGCTCAAGCTTCCCCCAGGGCCAGGAACAGCTTCCTCTCTCCCTCTCCCCCGAGTCTCAAGCACTAATGGTGACCAGTCACGATCCAGATCACATTGGGACCCCTAAGGTAGCAAACTAATTGGCCCAGGCGGAGATAACTTGGACCACCCAGGCAGGCAGCTCAGCATGGATAGAGGCCACCTCAGTGGATATTAAACATTCACAAAACCATCGAGTGGAAATGCTGGCAACGCTTTAATCAGAGGAGGGCTGGCGGGTGCCGAGACCATGCAGATGAAGTGCGGCTCTGAGCCTGAGGGGCTGCTGCGAAGGTGGCACCGGGGGTGGTACCCCGAGCCAGCCCTGAGCCAAGAAACGCCTCCCGGTGCAAGGCCAGGGCGTCCTCTCCGGGGAGGGAGCCCACGTGCAGTGCTTTAAAGGTTCTTAAAATAGAGCCGAAAGGGCTCCTGCTGCCAACGCTGAGGAACTGAGGGCTTTTCCCTCTCCTGCTGAAGGTTGTAATTCTCCTGCCATGATTCTGGCTCTCCTTGCCAGGACTATTTAGCATTACTGGCTGATCTGAAGGAGGCTAGGGACCTTTGATGACACCGCCTGATGACTTAGAGCTGAGCGCGGCTTGGAAGTGCTAATTGAGCAGCTTGGTCAGGGCAAGCTGGGGCCGTCTTCTGCCTTCTCAGGATCCATGGCGTGGGTCTGTTAGGGGCAGAAGTGTGTCCCCCCACTGCAATTCGTATGTTGAAGTCCTAACCCCCAGGATCTCAGAGAGTGGCTGTGTTTGAAGATAGGGCCTTTAAAGAGATGATTAAGTTAAAATGAGGTCTGTAGACTGGGCCCTAATCCAATATGACCGGTGTCCTTATAAGAAGAGGAGGTGAGGACACAGACATGTGCAGAGGGAAGACCATGTGAAGACACAAGGAGAAGACAGCCATGTGCAAGCCGTGTAGAGAGGCCTTGGAAGGAGCCAACCCTGTGAAACCTTGACCTTGGACTTCCAGCCTCCAGAACTGTGGGAGGATTCATTTCTGTGGTTTAAGTCCACTGAGTGTGGTACTTTGTGAAGGCAGCCCTAGCAGGCAACCCAGGCTTTTACAACTTTGTTCTGTGCTTTCATCCTGAAAAAAGAATAAGGAGGAGAGGACATTGGTTTGAATTGATTGGCATTTCTCGACTATCTTCTCACATTCATAAACCTCCATATGCACGGTCGGTTTCTATTGTGATCAAGATGTATTCATAATAATAGCCAACAGGAGCCAGCTATGGCTAATGGTGGAGTCTGAAGACTAAACATTTTGGGGGACTCGCTTTTGAAAATTGCAAATACAAAACCTACTGTAAAAGTGAACATGTAAATGAGAAAAGAAATGACAATTACGAAATGTAAAAGCTCACAAAGACCTTAAACTTCACGAAATCCAGGAGAATATCTAATATTTTACTAATGAACTATCTGAAATACTCTTTGTGATTTCTTTTTCTACTTTTTGGGGCTGTGCTATTTTGGTCGCCTTTTCGTATGATAATGATTCTTTAACATTGTTTTCTATAGAGACAATAGGAAGACCATTCAATCTCTCCGCCAGTGTGCTTGATCTCTTTCTTATAAAACTACTGATAGTGTTGTAAAGTTTCATATTTACTAGTTGTCACTGGTAATTAGTTCCCATTGTGATGTATTAAGAGAGTGATATTTTGAAGTGTCCGTCAACCTCCTTCCTCTCGTTTATGTTTTTTATGATTACCAAGACACTTCTACCTTCCCATTTTACTTGAAATTTGGTATGACCAGTAATTCTAAAAATACATATATATGAAATTAACATGGAATTAAGGTGCACATATTGTGTCGTATAACTGATTAACAAAGTGAAATCACTCTTATGCGACGTGCATTGATGTGTCGATGAACCTGTGTAGTCTTGCTACTAGAGAGCACGTGTTTCTTCATGTTGTTTTGCTGCATTCGTAGCAATTTTGCGTGCCTTTTGTTTCTGTATCCAGGACTCCATCAGGACAAGATATGTCAGATACGCTAAGATGTGATCGGAAACACTGAGATGCATAAAACTGAACGCTTCTCAAACCTATGCCACTTGTGTTTGTAGGGCTGTTACAGTTCTGTGCCCTACGAAACATACGAATTTTGATAAATTCTTTTTTCTGCAATTCCCATCAGAAAAGGAATAAAAAATATATGGTGCGTTATTAATTGCATATACTGCATTATCGCGTATATTCCCGACAGAGGCAAATTTCCATTTTGACTAGGAAGATTTTCCACAGACTGGTTCCTGGCTCCATACATTTCAAGCTCTGTTTCTCCTGCTACTACATACTTTCAGGGCCTGGGAGTGATAGGACACTGTAGCAGATTGTATTTTCTAAAATGGTCACAACCAGATCTTCCATCCCACATGCTCTTATGATGGGTATTAACATTCCTGTCATTGAGAGGTGGGACCTGTCTTCCTTCCTCTTATCTGAGTGGGTATGGGGCTACAGCAGAAGTGACACTATGTGATTTCCAAGGTAAGTCATAAAAAGTGATACAGCGTGCGCCTGACCTTCTCAGGACACTCACCCTCAGAACTCAGCCACCATGCCCACGCCACATGGAGAGGCCACAGCCAGCTAGCTGAGGTCTCAGCCTACAGCCAGCATCAACCACCAGATGTGTGAGTACGGAGCCTCCAGATGATTCCAGCCCCTAGCCTTTGAGCCACCCCAGCTGATATCATGGGCAGCCGTGGCAAGCTGTCTCTGCCAAGCCCTGCCTATTGCAGATTTGTGAGCAAAACAAGTGATTGTTGTTTTCAGCCACTGAGTTCTGGAATAACTTGCTATGTCACAATAGATACCCAGGACAGACACATTTATATTGTGAACAACCTCTGGCATGTGCCTTCAAGTGACAGTCCTGGGTAAGACAGCCCAGCGGGCAGAAGGAGTGTTGTTGAAGGCCATTTCTCCACTGTGATGTGATGTGATGGTTGGCACCAACTTTACATGGATGTGACTGCAAACCCCTAAACCAAACCGAACCATATCCTCACTTCAATTTCTCATTAGCCAGATCCCTTTTTTGTCCACAATGACTCTTAGACCATCTTGCCCAATGGAAGGTGTGATGAAGGGGAGGCTACACTGGAAACAGGTGGTGGTCTGTACAAAACATCTCGGGACCCTGCTACTCCTTCACCAAGCTTGGGAGGGGCCCATGTACATGAGAGGCCTGAAGTTGAAGCTTTATTACGTTCACAGGAAATCCACTTCTGTAGCCAATATTTACTGAACGCTTGTGTTAGGTCCTGGGCTAAGCTCTTTATGTGAATGATCATATTTGAGCTTAAATTATGATCCTCTAGGTGAGTTCTATTGTGATCTCTATCTTACAGATGAGAAAACAGAAGCCCAATATAATTCAAATATGTTTGGCGTGTACTGATTGAGCCTGAATTTTATTTATTTATTTTTGAGTTGGAGTCTCACTCCGTCGCCCAGGCTGGAGGGCAGTGGCACACTCACAGCCACCCCAGCATCGACCTGCTGGGCTCTGGCGATCTTTTCACCTCAGCCTTCCAAGCAGCCAGAGCTACAGGAGCGCCCTACCATGCCTGGCTAATTTTTGATTTATTGTAGAGACGAGGTCTCGCCAACTTGCCTGGGCTGGTCTCAAACCCGCGGGCTCAGGCAACCCACTCACCTCAGTCTCCTCAAGTGCTGGGATTACAGGCTGAGCCACCGAGCCTGGCCTGAACGCTGGATTTTAAAACCAATAACAATGTGTGTATTATCTTAAATTTACAAAGGATATGCAACTCTATTATGGGTGTTTTACTTACAACAACCTTCCAGGCACAATTCCTATGTCCATTTCATAGAGATGCAAACTGAGGTGAAGCACTGAACTGGGACTGTGGTGAATACCAAGAAGTGTAAGGTACATTCTTCACACTCAGGAGACCGAGTTCCTCATAAGGGCTAAGAAATGCTTTTAAGATGGAGACAGTAACCAAGGATACTGGGAATATTAATGTCACATGAGAGAGGAGTTCTGGAGCACTGTGGGTAATGGGCACACAGGCTTTGAGGTAGAGTCTACGAAGTGGCCCCCCCATGCATTTGAAATTTGAATATCACCTAACACCTCACCTAGTAAGGATGTAGTTCCCTTGTGCTGGGTTAGTGTGGCCTCTTTGGACAAAGTCATGGACAATTAACAAACATTTATTGAGGGCCTTCTGATTATGACTCTGAGCTAGATTCTAAGACTTGCCTTTGAAGAACTTCAAGTCCCGCCAAGAAGAAAAGTCAAGTAATGACACTAATGTTAACAACCGTGCCAATTCTTTGAGAATCAGTCACCCTGCAAGGCACTTTCCCCCTACATTATATTGTTCAAGCCTCAAAACAATCTTGTGGAGATGAGCATTGTTATTCTTTTTAACAAGCGAGAAGGGAGAGGCTGTGAGCTGCCCAAGTCCACAACTATTACGTGGCAGAATGGAGCTTTGAACCAAAGACCTGCTGTCTCTGTGCCTACATGCTCTGGTTAACGCTATAGAGTTACAATCTAGAAAAGGTCCAAATAGGTATCCTGGGAAGCCAGAGTGGAAAGGGCAGGAAGACACCTGGTGGGAGGCCAGAGTCAGTTCCTCAGAGACATAGAGCCTCAAACTCAGGGGGTGGGGCTGATTTATCCTGGCAGAGAGACGTAGGGAGGACTTTGGGATGGGGGTAGCATGAACAAAGGCAGAAATTGACAGGACATTGGGGTAGTGCACAGGACAGGGCTTGAGCAGAGAGTGTGAAGCAAAGATGGGGGATGATTTATCCCTATGTATTTGATGGTTTTTAAAATACTATTGTAAGATAGTACATTTTTGTATTTTCCAATTTTTTGTTACTGATATACAGAAATGCAGTTGGTTTCTGTATATTTATTATGCATCCCATGACTTTGCTAAATTCATTTATCAGTTCTGGTCGTTTTTAGATTTTCTTGAATTTTCTATAGATACAATTATATTAGCTGAGGAGAAAGACAGTTTTTCTTCTTTCTTTTTCTTTCCTTTCTTTCTTTCTTTCTTTTCTTTTTTTTTTTTTTTTTTTTTTTTTGT